>NW_027305635.1:0-142000 GCF_039555335.1 Amphiura filiformis
AAAAACTTTTGGTACTTGAGGGAAAGTTACTGACCGATCAACAAATGTCCCGGAAAGGCATTGTAATTGCAATTTGGAGTTCCAGAGACTCAAAACCTTTATAAATCGGCTTAATTAAAAATAAAAAAAAAATAAAAAAATACTGTCGCGACCGGAAACATCCAGTTTTCGTCCGTTTTCAACAATACAAATGTTGCGCCAAAACAAATCAAGCTATTCAATGAATGTTCCAGAATAAGTAGTTGATATGTTTGCCATTGTATTGGTTTTATTAAATTAGATACACTTTTGATTATATATATATATATTAGATTTAGGCATCATAAATCTGAATTCACACATGCATCTCGCATCTTGGTTTTTTGCACCCTACTGGAAACAAGTCATTATTTTTTTGCCTAATCAAGATGTTTAATGTTTATAGATATATAATATGATATGGTATATAATATGAGCAACTAACATGACTATAAAACATTACTAATAGCCACTTGTATACAAGTGTAAATATACGCAGTAATCAGTAAGCATAATTTTGTACTTTCTCCAATGTCTTCTAGTTTTTCAAACAAAAACCTTTAAAACTTAAAAACAGGCACACATACCAACTAGAGCTGATGTGGCTCAGGAGCCACACATATAGGGAGTGGTGTCTGATTTTGATGACCTCTGCATGACTGCATGACATTTGACTTCAACTTTTAAAACAATGTATTATTCTCAATTATGTGTTTTAAGCCCAAATGGAGAATTTTTAACATTTGACCCACCTTATATTAAGCTTGGGCTAGTGGTTATTCTGACCACGTTTGGTGCTCATAGCATTTAAATAAGAGTAGAAATATCAATTTAAATTTTCCACAAAATGTCAACTAATTATCTCTTCATGAGCTTGGGTCAGTCCTTCTAGTGCCCAAGTTTGATATAAAATTGGATCGATTGAGCCCATATTTATTGGTCGAACTATGAGTTTTGAAATATTGGACGAGGCATAGTAGAGTCCAAAATTTTAAAACTCATAGCGAGACCAATAAATATTGGGTGTAAAGCATCAATTTTATCATTATTATGTTTGGAATCCAATATTTGCAAACACTTGGGTTCATCAAAACATTATAATGGTCGAAATCGTGGGAATTGTGTAGCACTAGTAGCATTTTGAAAATGGGTTTGACGATGTTTAGAGGACATGCTATTATCATAATTATAAACGTGGGTATCCATGGTACAAAAATTGTCTTCAAATGGGGAGCCCTATTAATCAGATTTAAGCAACAAGTTAACTAAAAAGTTGAATAAACAATATGTGTTTTAATAAATTAGTATGAAGTAAATATAATGCTATAATGTGTACATTATCTGTGTTTTGTTGTGAAATGTGATGGTTTACAAATCAAGATAAGGTTACACTTAGTTTCAACCACACTGTCGCAGTAATTATGTAGACTGTATACGTTTTCATATAGGCCTACCAATGTATACTAGTCCAAAATATAACACGCTTTCGTTTTAAAGCTTTAACCCTCTATAGGCCTACTCTGCAAACTCTCTTCCACATGTAGGCCTATACACCCCAATCAGTCCAACCACCACACCCACATAAAATGGGGAGACATTTGTGGCGAGACGAAGGTGTGGGGGGGCAAGCGATTTTCGGCGGGCCGCCCCCCCCTCCCAGGCTCATACTTATTGCACAGTCCCGTACACATTTATTCTATGGTGAAATAAATGTCGAATGCTCGTAGTAGATGCGATTGTCTGTGTAAGGGATATGTAGAGAAGCAGAGGGCAGCATGTAGGCTAAATCATTAAAAGTAGTGTGTGAAATATATTCAATTTTTAATGGACTACAGAGGGCATTTACATGGTTAGTTTTACCGGTTCAGGCGGTGGTAGCCACGATATCCAAGGCTTTGACGTCGGTTTATCCAAAATTTTGCCAAATCATTCCGAAGTTGTAACATGTTATGCAGCAAGTACGGGTTAACATTTTATCATCTTCTCTGATTTTATTAATGGGTCTATATTCTAGTAAATGTAGGAAGAACAATTATTGGTAGTTGGTACACCTTGACAAACTTGAAACATCAATGTTTTTTGTTGTAGGCCCTAGGCCTAGGCCTAAATTATTATCTCTATAAAAACAACCTCCCCAAATATCAAAAGAAGAAAAAGGGAAGTTATTAAAGAATCCTCCAAGTCTGTATCAATAAGACCATGTAATTAAATAAAAGATGTAAGGTCAGGTATCACATCAAAATATTCCTTAACTGTTTGCCACAATAAATTAACAACTTCACAATATGCAAAAATGTGTGTAATGGTTTCCCTTTCTTTATGACAGAACGTACATACATCAAAATCCTTCAAATTAATCTTAAAAAGCCAGGCGTTTGTTGGAAGGCTGTTGTGGATAATTCTATACTGAAACCACCTCAATTTTGAATTAAGCGTAGTTTTGAATGGTTTGAATGGCAAAATAAAAATTTTACAACACTCCCTGTCAGAAAGATTGTATACTCTTTTCAAAGAAGACTGACTTACTGGTTCCTTCTTGATATCATCAATGAAACAAGAATAAATATATTTAGATCTTAATTTGATAAGTGGTATTGGTGTTGTGCCATTTGATAGGGTTAAGCCCTCATCAATATTATTAGGTCTAAAAATACCTTCATTTCGGATCATATCACGCCAATGTTTAGGGATTGCATCAATAAGACCATACCACTTAATAATATCAATGCCGCTAAAGTTGTACCCACCAAGTAAGTCAGGCTTCTTTATGTGACCATTAACATCAAAGAAATCATATATTGTGTGGAAACCTGCTTCCTCAAATGTTGCATAATAAACAGACTGATTTCCAATGAGAATAAATCTATTATTCCAAATAACTTGTTGACACACCTCTTTAGCACTTTTTGGGTTATTTGAATTAAGGTTAGACCACAATAAAAAACACTGAAAATAAAATGGAGGAAGTATACCAAATAATGGTTTGGGATCGTAACTACAATTGAGAATATTTTGTCCCCCAAATTTATTCAATTAAGATAAAAGGATATAATTACCAGCCAGCCTCATTTGGCATCACCAAACGGTTGAGCCACATAACAGATTGAGTATTGACCCTTGATTTTAAATCGACCATATTCAATCCACCTTCATTCAACTTTCTACAACTTACAGAGCGTTTTATCTTGTCTGGACCATTCCAAATGAACTGATAAATAATTTCATTCACCTTCTTTTTATTTGGCATTCCGATCATGGACGAAGTGTACAAAAATTTAGATAACCCAAATGTTTTCACGATAACAATTTTTCCCACAACAGTAAGATCCCTCATTCTCCACATATTCAAACATTTCGTAAGAGACTTAAGTTTCTCATTGTAATTCAAATTAACCATTGCATTATCATCATACGTAAAATAAATGCCCAACACCTTAAAGGATGGGGTATGAACCTTTGGACAGTATTTATTGTAGGACATTAGATCACATCAGACATATCGAATTGCATTCTGAATACGAAGAATGTCATTCTGATATCAAATAATATTGATTTTTGAAATTCGCAATGTAATACACATTTTATGGCAAATCATTAAAATTGATATTTTGATATTTAACAGTACTCGAAGTAAACTTTATAAATCTGATGATTTATACTTAACATGTATGTAGGTGGGATGAAAAGCCGACGATCAATTGAAAATTTTGACCTTTCGTATTGAAGATATGGATTTTTTTCCCCAAACCACCAAAAAAAATTAGGTCGTTTTGGGACAAAATCCATATCTTCAATATGAAAGGTCAAATTTTTCAATTGATCGTCGGCTTTTCCTCCCAGCTACATACACTTTAAGAATATATCATTAGATTTCTAAAATTTACTTCGAGGACTGTTATATATCAAAAATTTGAAAAATATCAAATTTTTATAATTTGTCATAAAATTTGTATTATATCGTGATTTTCAAAAATTAAAATTATTTGATATCAGAAAGACATGCTTCGTATTCAAAATGCAATTCGATACGTCTGAGGTTCTCTCATGTTCCATAAAAAATACTGTCGAAACGCTCAAAACGCTCATTCCAGATCCCTTAACAATATGTGTCCATTGAACATCCCCTGGTTTTGTCATACTATTACGCATATATCCCAACCACATGGCTTCCGTTTTATGGTAATTAACTTTTGAACTCCAGAGAGATTGATAATCCCTTAGTACTTGCAATACACATGTAACATCATTGACTCCATTTAAAAATAAACACATATCATCAGCATAACAAGAAAATGACACCTTACTTGTTGAAATCCGATACAGTAAAAATGTTTTATGAGGCAAAACAAGCTCAGAATTCTTTTTTATTTTCTTTATATTTTTCCATATTCTTTCATTGTTATCTGCCAATGAAGCTAGCCGCGAAGTGGTCTGTTTCGATGTGATATGGGTCACAAATACATTACAAATATACATTACCGAAATTTAAAATCAATTAATGAGATAACAGTAAAACTTAGCTGGTATAACTCATCGCCGAAAAGACGCAGTGACGTAAAGGCGATCCAGTCGCTGAATTTACACAGTGACGCATCAGGTAAAAGATATAAGCCGATACACATATAACATCATTGACTCCATTTAAAAATAAACACATATCATCAGCATAACAAGAAACTTTCATCACTTTTACTAGGGAATAGGGATGTACATGTAAATTAATGATAGCTGATATTGATGCGTCTAATGCAATCCCCCTTCGGGGCTCTTGTACAGTGTGGGCCAAAAACAACTTTACCCAATTTCAGAGGGTGGTTGCTCGAATTGTAGAAGAG
This sequence comes from Amphiura filiformis, assembly GCF_039555335.1. NCBI lineage: Eukaryota > Metazoa > Echinodermata > Ophiuroidea > Amphilepidida > Amphiuridae > Amphiura > Amphiura filiformis. Next base: position 4,854 of record NW_027305635.1, read on the forward strand.
CTATTCATAATATTGTTACATATTCTAAATGTATATCTTTCTAAAAGTTTGTGATGAAGAAATAAAAGCAAAAGGAGCTAAATTAACAAAATGGTGTTAGTTTTACGTCCGAGGGTCAAAAATCACTTTGTCCACACGTAATTCAATGGGATTTGTCCGATTGCTAAGAGTAAGGCACACATATGCGTTAGGCATACATGTAATTAGTAAACACGTGTGGCTTGTCTTTGAAAAGTGATGATTGTTTTACATGCATGAAAGAAAATACAATCGATTTTAATCCCCATTTACTTGTCATGTACTCGAGAAAATACAATCGATTTTAATCCCCATTTACTTCAATGACTTCACTCCCGTCATTGACCAACAATTAACATAATAATTATACAATTACAAAGGTTTCATTTGGCGCAATTTTTAGTCTTCGTGCATTTTGTGACTGCGTGGCTTATTTCTAAATAGGTTTGCAAGGTGTCACGATAAGGCAATTCACAACACAAGAGAGGACTTTTATGGTAGAGGTATACTTAAGAACAGAATGCTTTTTGGAAGTGCAGCGTCAATTTCGGATTCGTTTCCCGAACGTTAAGAGTCCCGCTGAAACCTACCATAACTCTACTTACGAACAACTTTCATAACCTCTGAAGTGTGATGAATAGATGCAAAGCACGGAGCGGACGTCCAAGAACTGGCCGTTCAGCTGCAAATATTGCACCGGTACAGATGGAACTTGCCGCTAACCCCACTACCCCAGAGTCAGTTATCGACGCAACAATTTGCCGAACATACCACGAACGCAATAAGTGCAATAACTTTCTTGTAGATAACATTTGACAAAAAATTACAAAAATGAGGTCTGAGGTTACAATTGCTTTGCGCATATTTGTTCTTATATCTTTGCAGCAAGAAAGCTGCATATCATGACGAAATATCGTAGCTTGACATTTAAATTGCTTATGTTTGATTTATTTCATTGTGTTATATAAAACTGCTGAACAAACTTGTGCGTTTACTGAGTGGTTCTCATTCTCTATCGAACTCGTGTTTGCAAATGATGCGATGCGACAGCTAGTAGGTCTTCTTGTGGACAAAGTTAATTTTGACCCTTTCATTTAAAACTAGCGTCACGTTTTTAATTTAATACATTTGGGTAGTTTTTCACCAAATACTCTTAAGAAAATGTTCTTTACGAAGAGGTGAAAACAATTTGAAGCAGACTTTCCAATTTTGAGATATGAACGTTTTAAATTGGGTAAAGTTCTTTTTGGCCCACACTGTATTAGACGCATCAACACCAGCGCGCGTGCATTATTTTGTCTAATTTCATTAATTTGTCAAATTTCATGAACTTGTCAAAGTTCATTAACCTATAAGTGTGCAATATTTGTTTGTCTTTTAACATATCTTGAATGACAAAGAGAACAGTATTTACCATGGTAAAATCATTGACATGCACATGTATTTAATTTTACAGCAAAATGTAAAATATTTATTTATCGTTTAATTTGTCGTGGAAAAAGAGAATCATTTTTCATTCATCATGATAAAACATTAAAAACAATTTTGTATTGTTGTGTAATTGATGCATTCTTTTGATTTCACGAAGGAACTCTTGATAAACTTGATGCTATCATTGATTTACATGTACAGCCCTCTTCCCTAGTAACAGTGACACAATTGTGATTTTACCCTTTCGTTGTTAAGTAAGCATATCTCGAGATTAAAACAAGCAAATTGAACAGACTAAACGGCATTTGAGAGCTAAGACTATGCCCTTGAGCATTATGTCACAACGGTATTTTCTAATTGCCACAGAGGGCGCTTTTTACTTGCACAATTTTTTTTGAGACAGGCTGTATAATATTGTTCAACATGTTCAATTGTTTTCTTTGATGACAACATTGTATTAAAACTTATTCGTTTAGAATAAACTAGAAGTGTAACGCGAATAATTCCACGGCTCAACAGCGTGTAAATAAATTCATTGTCGATACTTTGGTTTAACATTGATTTTATTTTCCCCTTAGTAACACGGCGTCGTACCGGTTACACCTATAATCTATATGTTTAAAATTCAATATGGCTTCCAACAACTCATGTGGTCCAATGGATTAGCGCGCTTGACTTGGAGATTCTGTATGCAGGTGCGGCGTGGGTTCGAGGCCCACCTCTGCCAAACTGAAATTCACTTCTTTTTTTTAAATTTCATATTTGGGAAATGGGACTGGGCGAATTTATGTATGGCGAAGAGTGGTGTGGTAGATAGGGGTCGGGGTAAATCGCTTTGAAAAAAAAAAACACAATAGATAATCTGTGAATCTGTGAGAAAAGGGTAGCTCTGAAATGATTAAGCTTTTGAGGTTTGAGTAGATGTTACGGATTTCACTCAGCTTGAAGGAGACATTAATAAAACTAACCAACACTTTTGCTTTGTAATGCTAACTAGATTTATTGTGATACTTTGCTATAAACCAATTATCAATACGGTCTCTGAATATTAAAAACATTAAAGGTTCAGTCAGTGACCAGGTGGTTAAACTCCCCTTGACAAATCATTTCATTAATTTTCATTATTATTATTTCAAAGCGAGTGATATTAAGGTAAATACTAATTCCCTACGCCGTTTCATCACATGATCAACATTGCACATACTAATAATGTTAACGCTTTCAAAACCCACAAATAAATAACCGTACCAGACAGTTTCTCAAGAAATAATCTATGTTTCAATTAATTCAGTATATTGTATTACATAAATTAATTTTTTAAGGGTAGGTGATACCTATGGAAACATGTTACTAAAATATGATTCCAATTGTGTTAAAACTAGATTTAATTTGATACAGTGTTATAACAAAAACATTATTATTGTGGTGTGTGAATGTCCAGCGGTTGGGATATTGAGACGTGGCCCATAGAACAGTACGGATGGTATATAACAAGAGGATGGGGTGCTTTCACTTTTGTATTCATATTTTCTAGAACGGACATATCGGTATTCCTATTTATTTGAGATATGAGAAAAATATGAGTTTTCTTCATAAAGAAAAATCAATTCGGTCACCACTTTTATGTGATCGATATAATATGTTGAAGAGAATTTATAATGTGTATAGCTACCTAATATAAACATCTCAAAAAAAGTAACTAACCCCCCTTAAATAATGGCCCTTATTCAAATCTGTAAAATGCGTTGGAAGCAAAATTTATTTCTGCACATTTTGACACCTCATTTGATACCATAGCCCCGAAAACAATAAAACACTGGCCAATTTAATGTAGTGAGGTCCAGATTTGAAAGATTTGAAAATTTTTACAATACAAAAACACTTAGATATCATTACACAGATTTCCTTCCATTACACTGAATGTAAAATCAATAGAACTTATTACTGCAACTTTCAAATCTTGGGCTACATTGATTTAAATGTACGCTGTGACGTCAATATTTAGTCAATTGCTACAAATGAGGTGTCAAAATGTGCAGAAATAAATTCTGCTTCCAACGCATTTTACAGATTTGTAATACAATTACCCGTTTTTGAATAATGGTCATTTAAGGGGGCTCAGTTACTTTTTTTGAGATGTTTATAACAAAATAAATGACAACATTCACAAAACTAAGCTAAATATATTAATGTTAGCAGTCAAGTTAGCTCAATCGATAAAGCGTTCAACTATGGTGCAATAGGTTGCGGGTTCTAATCCTGGCGGTGGTTTAGTATGCTCTCGTGGAAAATTGAGTTAGCTTGAAATTCCCCTGGACAAGGAACTTCCTGCTAATTGTCTCGCTGTAACCAGTACGAAACTCGGGGAGCTGATCCTGTTTGCGAAGGTCAATTGTGGAGTGTCTAGGGTGTGCTCTCTTGAAGCTGCAAAGTCCCTGAGTTGTTGTTAAATGATTTATGATATGATGTGGGGCACTGGGGCTGGAATGGTCAGCGACATCCCCGTTGTTTTAAATGAACGAAACCGTCAAAGCCGCTGAACCGCGTTCTTATTTCGCGTTGGTTAGCTGAAAATTTTCCAAATTAGATTCGTGACAAGACACATCTACTGAATAAGAATTGTGTAATAGAAGATATGGATCTTGTTTTGTGCAAACAATAGAAGAGGTGCTGTTCTTATTTGATAGCAGGCTCTCAACAACAATGGTTATTTGGCATCGTTCATTCCACCCCTCTTCGGTGTCTCCCAAGACTCTGTATTATGCCCTCAATTCTTCACCATATTTTATTCGTATCTAATAGCTAACATCGCCCGCAAGCATGGATTACAAGTTCACATGTATGCCGATGATACACAGGTTTATTTATCTTTTGATCTGGATAGTGCTTTTGATGGCTTTTCTTCACGTTCGCAAATATAATCAATCAAATCTTCGCTCCAACTCTCTTCAAATTGATTCTACCAACATTCAAGCTCGCAATCTAGGAAATGTATCTGACAACATTCTATCAATGGACGACCACATTAAAACATAATTATGTGCAATTCAACTTATTTTTAGATTAGAAACATTAATGAAATTCTCAAAGTGCTCGATGATGTTATTGCTACCCTTGTCCACATAACACCTTAGTCACATCACATCACCGCACATCTTGACAATGGTAATGCTTTACTGTATGGAATCACTGAACGACAAACTCAATAAGCTTCAACAGGCTCAAAATGCTGCTGCATGCATGCTCACGAGGACTAGAAAATTTGACCATATTTCACCCGTCTTACAACGTCTGCATTGGTTACCAATTCAGTATCGCATTCATTTCAAACTCCTTCTTCGCACCTGGAAAGCACTTTATAACATGGCAGCTTCTTATATCAGTGAATAATCCATAACATGACCTTAGATCATCGGATAAGCGTCTTCTTTCTATTCCTTGGACTTCTTGTTCATTTGGCGACAGGCCTTCTATGCTTGTGCACCTATACTTTGGAACTTGGTTCCTTTGAATCTGTGTTTTTGTGATTCACTTGATGTTTTCAAAATGACTGCTTTGTGTAAAATTCATTTGAAGATATTCCTAAGAGTAGCAGTATCCTTGCCAATCTAATAACATTGGACCGCTAGAATAGTTATAACATTGACCTCCCACATTGTCCCACATGCGAAGAAGAGAATAATACATATTATAAAAGGAAATTATTATTTTTGTTCCAAAAGGAGCTAAATCCAATGGCAGCCATTTGTAAACTTTGATTGTGTTTTTAACAAGTTTGAGCAATTTTGAGCTTGACCTCTGTGTAAAGGTTTGACATTTTCCAATCAAATAAGGGTACTGTTGAAATGCCTCCATAGCCTATAATGGACAGTGTTATAATTACTGTACCTCTGCCAAATAAAGCAAATTTGACATGATTTGCAGATATTTACATGAAATTATTGGACAATTGATTGTGTACATGGAGAGGTTCTTACCGACCCTTGCTAACTATTCATTTAGAAACCACACTTACCCACATCAGATGTTTGTCACATATATAAGCTTTAAAATCTTGCCTCAAACTACCAAGTAGCAATTTATTTTCAAATACATGTCATGTACATGTCCTTAGATTTGCCCTTTCATGGGAGGGGTGTTATGCCTTCTTGTCATTATGAGATATGAAAAGGACCGTATAAATAATGACCCGGGTCTTATATATGAGGGTTCTCACACCCGGTAGGAGAATGATGTTTATTTATTTTTTTCATTAGTTTGCCTCTTTCATTTGACACCACTCAGGAGGGGGTGGGGCGTTTTAAGTATTTTCATGTATCCCACTAGGGGTCATAACGTCTTGTCAGTTCGAGATATATCCATTTATGTCCAGAAGGTGGCTGAGTAAGGAATAAAAGGAGAATGACTAATATAGGATAGGACCATTTCATGGTTCAGCAAAAAAATAATTTGAACATTCTGGTTATTATTTGATGTGACAAATATGCAAATAACATTTATTACAGACAATAAGCCATTACTTTTTGCAAACAAATCTTTTATCTAAAGTGCAGGAAACGTCATTCCATTTCATTGAGGCTGAATTAGTTAAGACTGCAACACAATCTTCAGTATCATGGGCATTGTTTGGTTCGCCAGGGTTCCAGTAATTGTAGTCATTTTGAGTGCCATCACTCCACTTGAAGCTATCTTCAGTAGTCCTATCATTTAAACCTATCCACGTCTGCAAAAAACAAAGTCAAATAAAAGATCAAGTTACAAATAAACACTTTTAAAGTTAATGGGTCACATCACAGCATGTTATAATCGTAAAAATGTAATGATGATATTTTCTTATACAGACTTGACATTGAATATGGAATATTTCTTTCGCAAAATTCAAAGACTGGCCTGGACGGAGTCTGCATAAACCGCACGGGCTATATATTAATTGGTGTGTGTCGGGAGATGGTGTAAAATAGTTGTTTGATAGAAAATGTGTTTCCATAAGTTTACATTATAGTGCTCTTAATGTAACAGATCTGCCTAAAATGGCGGATTTAGGGAGGCTGAATTTTAGCTTTGTGGGGGACACAATTTCGGACCTTTTGCAACGTCATTGTGCTGTTATTATCAAATTCATAGTTGTTTGAGGTGATATTTCTTAAACTTCATTCTTAGTCAGTGGGAGTGGTCTAGTTCGTAGACACATTTTTGATTGGACAATCGCAAGATTTCGGGTGCCGTTTATCAGGCCGTAGACAACCCCACGTCATCATGCGTCTTGATAGTGCCTTACACGCTTGTAGAGGTGCGCGTATGTATTGCGCTGTAATGCGTAGACTAGTGCGGAATACGCGACGCGCTAGCAGTACTCGCAACAGAATACGTGAAGTTGTAAACAAGTTTCGTTCATTTTATAATTAGGGGAGTTTTTATGACGGTAACTTAGTTTTTGCTTTAAAAAATTGTTTACAGTTATTAAAATAGTATTTAACTGACTAAGAATGAGAATAAATATTGGACCTGCCTGTCGTCTATCACACGGTAGAGGATAGGCAAAATAAAAATTCCTATCGTTTATTCTCTAATCAAACAATTGGCATTCATCACAGCTGAAATACACTTGCAATGTACCAATTTTTTGAACAAGGGAGGAGCTTAAAACAGGGCTCTTAAAAGTGGTACGTACTCAGAACGTTTGAATGTCCCCCTGGAGTCAAATGTTATAAACTTACGGTAACAAAAATCAACTGTGCGGATTCTTGAACCGTCCAATGAACTCACGCTGTTTGTTTGCACACAGTAAGTTTATAACATTTGGCCCCAGGGTACCATTTAAACTTCCTGAGTGCGTACCACTTTAAAGGGCCATATTTTTAAAGCTCCCCACACTTTCAAAACTGGTAGGTTACAAGTGCATTTCAGTTCTGACGAACACTTATTGGTATATAGGTTCAGTAAATATCGCCTCAAATCTCAATGAATTTGATAATATCAGAAAAAAGTTGCTCAAATTCAGAATTTTACCCCCCACAAAAATCAAATTCAGTCTCCTTAAATCCGCATTTTAAGTCAATTCACTGCATTATGAGCGCCATAATGTAAACTAATGGAAAGCACATTTTCTGTTAAACAATTAATTTACACCATCTCCCGACACACCCCAATTAATATTTAGCCCGGTGCGGTTTATGCAGACCACTTCCAGACCAGTCTTAGAATGTTTCAACAAAAAAAAAATTCCATATTAAATGTCAAGTCTGTATGTACAGTTTCTTTGTCGTTTCTGATCGTACTATGCTATTAGTCGGCTAAGAGGCGGGATTAGGGAATCAACAGCATACGGTCGTAGCTCATCCTCATTAACTTCAGAATTAAGAACATACGGTCGTAGTAGCTCGTCCTCGGTAAGTTTGGAATCAACAACATACGGTCGTAGCTCGCCCTCGGTAAGTTCGGAATCAACAACATACCTCGGTAAGTTTGGAATCAACAATTAACATACGGTGGTAGCTCGCCCTCGGTAAATAGGAATCAACAACATACGGTCGTAGCTCGCGGGTCTTCCAAGGTAAGTTCAAAATCAAGAGCATACGGTCGTCCAAGGTAAGTTCGGAATCAAGAGCATACGGTCGTAGCTCGTACGATCTCTGATTGATTCACTGAATGATTCTCAACTTACCGAGGACGAGCTTCGACCGTATGCTCTTCGAATTTTGACCCTAATCCCGCCTCATAAAAATTCCTGACGGGTAATTACGGGTAATTCTGTTCGGATAATTGGGGAATTGGGATTATTATTCAGTGAATCAATCAGAATCAATCTGAGGAATCAACATGTGGTTGGAAGTGTTTATATTGGCTTTATTATTTGAAATGGTGTAGCTTACTTAAATATGTCATCTGTTCTTTCATTTGCATATAATAAGAGCTTATTTCCCTGATTTTTTTTTTACAATCGATTGTTTAACATAATAATTTAGTATTGGTTTGGTTTTGATCACGTGGTTTCCTATTATCCTGCCTAAGCTCTTGACTGACGTCATTACCAATACCTTTGCCTGTACCCTTTGTTAGAAACTTAAAATTTGTAGAAAGCCGTTTTAGTTTTCATTTAATTTTGTTATATAATCGTCTGACCGCAGGAATTCAGGTTTGAAGTTACCTTGATCAAATTATACAAAAGATGTTTTTAAATTTCGCTGTGCAATATTCGCGAGCAGAGAAGTCGAACAAGTCAATCTACATTTGAAAGCGTGATTTATTTTTGGAAATAAGTCTAGGCTGTTTTCACTGTGAAAAATATAGACCATTTAGAGAGAGATCGATGGAAATATTTCCACCATCATATCAGCCATGTCAGCTTGAAATACCATCCTTTGCTGAACATTCAATCAAAAACGGTTAAAAATATTCTAACTAAAAGTCAGTCTGGCATTCCTATATTCGGACAGGATCATTTGGATAGATAATTCGTACTGTTATTTACTGATGATGGGTAACGCGAAAAGCAGAGCACGAAGAAATTACACGATACCTTTTCAGGAGATTGTTAATGGATAGTTCTCTTGAAATGTCAATTACCAATTTCCCAAAAGTCATTGTCAATATTGTGTGTGTTCATTTATTTGGAAAGCACTTTTGTTCTAGATGTAATTGAGTTATATAAAACCTAACTGTATACATTTCTGTATACTCTGTACGTCATCAATTTGAAGAGAATGAAACTTACCAAAGCTGATTCAGTAATAAGCTCTTTGACAAAGCTCTGTTCTTCAGAAGAATGGATGCTCACAAGATTAGCTCCATACACCCTACTGCAGTACGTTTCAGCACCAGACCATGATCTTGTAATACTAGAAACATATATGTAGCAATTTCCTTGGCTATAATGCCATCCAATTTGACAAACAGCTTCAATGAGAAAAGGTAAGGATATATATATATATAAAGGGTTCACAAAAAATAACTTCCCCTAAAATTACAAAACATTTCTTTGCATAACTTGACATACATTTCGTTGATTTTAAAAATTTAAAAACCTGGACAAGCGGAGAGGAAAACTCTGTTAACAAAGCTAGCCGTAGGAGTTGCGACCACAGCTATAGCAGCAATCGAAAAACTATGATGGCGAACCAAAACTACACTAGGGTTAAAGTCCCTAATTCAGTCTAAACATCTCTTGGTGCAGACATCGATTTGCAAAGATCACATGACGCCTTGCCTCGAAATCCTGATGGAAGGGACAAGTCTGATGAAGATGCCTGCAGGAGGAGAAACCTTGTAAATTGCAAGAACGTCATTTCAATCTCCACCATGAATGTACGGACAATAAGAGAACAGCAGTGTAGAGAGGTACTAGTTTTTAATCTCATTGAGTACAATGTGGAAGTATTGGGGATACAAGAGCATCGTATTATTCACGATGAACCAATTAAATACGAAAACATACTGGGCAGGACACTGATTACAACATCAGCAACTAAGAACGATGCGGGAGCTGCAGTTGGAGGGGTTGGAATCCTACTGAACAAAAATGCTAAAAATTCACTTGCCAGTGTGAGATCACACAACAGCAGAATTCTCATTGCAAACTTCCAGGGTAACCCAGCAACAACTGTCATCGTTACATATTGCCCAACTAACGTAGCTGATGAAGACACAGTAGAGAATCACTACGATAGTATGAGGAGAGCCATTGAATCCATCCCAGCTCATAACCTCTTGATAGTGATGGGTGATTTCAATGCTAGAGTTGGACTGGAGGACACTAAATTTACATACCATGACACCACTAACAGAAATTAGCTGTGGTCTAAGACCACGAACACAGCCGTGTTGTAACCCCTTAATGACCTTTGAACCCAAAATCTACGAAAACCTCATAGGCATTGGCTTATGTCAATGCATGTGTGCACATAGTATCACTCTGCCATGTTATATGTGACAGAAGGGACATTTTGAATGTTTTTCGTCTTGGACCGGAAGTGACCCTTTAATGACCTTTGACCCCAAATAAAAAATACCACATATACATTAGGTAAACATAATTCATGTGTGCACATACCGTCACTCTCCTGTGTTTTTCTTAGCTTATAAAATTGTTTGAAGATATTTGGTTTTATACCGGAAGTGACCCCTTAATGACCTTTGACCCAATCAAAAAATATCTCATATACATTAGGTAAATATAATTCATGTGTGCATATACCGTCATCCTCCTATGTTTTTCTTAGCTGATAAAAATGTTTGAAGGAATTTGGTTTTATACCGGATGTGACCCCTTAATGACCTTTGACCTCAAATCTGTGTATGATTCATAGACACTGGGTAATAGCAATGCATGTGTGCAAGTTGCGTCACCGTCCTATGTAATTTATGATAGAAGTAGCATTTTGTAGGTATTTCGTTTTATACCGGAAGTGACCCCTTAATGATCTTTGACCCCAAATAAAAAAATACCACATATACATTAGGTTAAAATAATTCATGTGTGCACATACCGTCACTCTCCTATCTTTTTCTTAGCTAATAAAATTTTTTGAAGGAATTTGGTTTTATACCGGAAGTGACCCTTTGATGACATTTGACCTCAAATCTGTGTATGATTTATAGACACTGGGTAATAACAATGCATGTGTGTAAGTGGCGTTACTGTCCTGTGAAATTTGTGGGAGAAGTAGCATTTTGAGTTGAAATCACGTTTTTGACCTCAGTGACCCCTACGTGACCTTTGACCCCACGAAATTCATGTGACATGTAGGGGCCTGGTCAGTGATGATAGTGACCAAGTTAGGTCAAAATCGATGAATGCATGTAAATGCTAGAGCAAATGTAATGGTCGGCAGAAGAAGAAAGAAGAAAGAAGAAGATCCTGTAAGAAAACAGACACAGCCGTGACTAACGTCACGGCTGTGTAAAGAACCTGTAAGAAAAAAGACTGTAAGAAAAAAGCTGTGTAACTAGACTTAGCTGTGGTCTAAGACCACAAACACAGCCGTGTTGTGACCCCTTAATGACCTTTGATCCCAAAATCTACGAAAACCATAGTATCACTTTGCAATGTTATTTGTGACAGAAGGGACATTTTGAATTTTTTCGTCTTGGACCGGAAGTGACCCCTTAATGACTTTTGACCCCAAATAAAAAACTACCGCATATACAATAGGTAAACATAATTCATGTGTGCACATACCGTCACTCTCCTATGTTAATACAATTTTTTGAAGGAATTTGGTTTTATACCGGAAGTGACGCCTTAATGACATTTGACCTCAAATATGTGTATGATTTATAGAGATTGGGTAATCAAGATATCGTGGAAACTGATTCACACTTATGTGGAACCACGCTATCTCTATGGAATGGAAATCATGAACCTAACATTGGCTGATTTGAAAGTAGGCCTACTGACAACTTTCCAGAAGAAGATATTGAAGCAAATACAATATCTGCCAGAGAAAACTGCCGATGAAGCTGTATACCTTCTTCTTGGTGCACTTGCAGTTGAAGCCAAAATTGAGCTTAATCAGCTTACACTGTTCCTGATGACTATAACCGGTCAATCTATTGAGTGGGAGATTGCTGAAAGACAACTGGCAATGAAAGACCTGAAATCAAAGAGCTGGTTCATATGTGTGAACAAACTACTTCATATGATCTCCCAAGTGCACACGACTTGATCATCAGTCCTCCATGAAAAGCAATGTGGAAGAATGAGACCCATTCTGCAGTAACTACATTCTGGAATGACAAGTTGAGAAATAGAGCCATGAGAAAGTCCTCTCTGAAATATCTCAACACTGCATACTGCGGCATCGGTGTAACCCACCCAACATGGGAAAATGTGGAATGTAACCAGAGAGATGCGTACAGAGCTTCCATCAAGACAAAACTACTGACTGGTACTTACAACCTGCAGGGCAATCGTGCCAAATGTAACCAATTCAACATTGACCCAACTTGCCTGCTGTGTAAAAAAGAGGCTGAAACCAGAGATCACTTTCTTATTTGCTGCACAGCCCTAATTCACAAACAGAGATACCCCTTTGTCAAGTAGCTGTAAGCTCAATGCGAAAGTCTGTATCCGGGTAGCTGGACACTAACTGCTGAATCTAACACAGCACTTACTCAACTCATTCTCGATCCAACCCCAATCTGCATGCTCACACTGAACCCATCTCAAGACTACTTGTGTACAGGCTGAAAAGGTCACGGTGAATTTGTCGTGGACAAAACTGCACTATGCACGGTGTAAATCGCCCCAAAATGACCTTTTACATGGTAAACGCTTGAGGATGACCCTCTTTAGTTATTGGCATGAAGATGTTTTACGCAAAAAAATGGAAAGATGAGTTTAAACAATCTGATCATTGTAAACATAACTGCCAGCGGTTGTGCTTTGTGAAACGTGCGCATTATGTAGTGTAAGGGTTCATCCAATGGTCATCAGGCGTGGGAAAGTGAATCAACGTTCACATGCATGATTTATATGTTTTAGCTGTGAACAGCATAGTGAAGAAGCGGTGATAATGAGTCCCGGGAAAGGAGTTTATCACCGTAATCTTCCGAGTCCAAATTGTGTAACCCGTAAAATAGTTCTTTAAAAAAAGTCATTGAGCTAAAATTGTTACAATTTATACGGATCTCAGAATTATTTACTTGATGCAACATAAACGAGCGCTTTAATGAAAAGAGCTAGCAACAAAACGAAAGGCCGATTATACATTTTAGGTATTGATCGATACTATCGAAAGAACCTTTGAAGAAGTATTTTGAAGGTATTCGGTCAGACATCGAAAGTGACCCCTTAATGACCTTTGACCCACCCGAAAAAAATACCACGTGTACACTAGGTAACATCAATTCATGTGTGAATAAATCGTCAGTGTGCTATGTTTTTCTAAAACTTTTTGAAGGTATTTCGTTTTGTACCGGAAGTGACCCCTTAGTAACCTTTGACCCCAAATAAAAAAATACCACATATACATTGGGTAAACACAATTCACGTGTGAACATACCATCACTCTCCTATGTTTTTCTTATCTTATAAATTTTTTTGAAGGAATTAGGTTTTATACCGGAAGTATCCCCTTAATGACCTTTGACCTCAAATCTGTGTATGATTTATAGACACTGGGTAATAACAATGCATGTGTGCAATTGGCGTTACTGTCCTGCGAAATTTGTGGGAGAAGTAGCATTTTGAATTGAAATCATGTTTTTGACCCCTGTGACCTTTGACCCCACGAATTTCATGTGACATGTAGGAGCATGGTCAATGATGGTTGTGACCAAGTTGGGTCAAAATCGGTGCAAGGATGTGAGTGCTAGAGCAAATGTAAAGCTCGACAGAAAGTTTTCGTACGATACAAGACACAGCCGCGGCACGGCTGTAAGAGCCCAATACGTAACAAAATCCCAGTACGTATCAATTTGATACGTATTGGGCTCAACCTCTTCTACCTAGAACAAAAAGTGGCAAAAAATAATTCATCCCGCCCAATACGTAACAAAACTAAAATTTGATTAAAATTACTTTATTCATCCTCCCTCCCTCTGTAGTGGTTTTTGTTACGTATTGGGCTCTATACATTTTTTTGTTACGTATTGGGCTCCGGTTGTTTTTCAAGCAAATTATGGATATTATGTGCATGTGTTTTTATAGAAGTACTTTATATTGACCCAGTAACTCATTTTGAGTCTTTCTAGAACAAAATATTTGACAGTGTTTTATCTCTAGACTTGGAATTTATTTGTTACGTATTGGCCTCTGGTTATTTTAAAAGGACATTATCATGATTAAATGCATGTTTTTGTTATAGAATTACTTTATATTGACTCAGTAAATCCTTTTGAGTCATTTTGAGTCTTTCTAGAAAAAAAATTTGACAGTATTTTTTCTCTAGACTTAGAATTTTTTTGTTACGTATTGGGCTCTGGTTATTTTTAAAGCAAATTATGGGTTTTAGGTGCATGTTTTTGATATAGAATTACTTTATATTGACTCAGTAAATCCTTTTGAGTCATTTTGATTCTTTCTAGAAAAAAAATTTTTGACAGTGTTTTTCTCTCTAGACTTAGAATTTTTTTGTTACGTATTGGGCTCTGGTTATTTTTAAAGCAAATTATGGGTTTTAGGTGCATGTTTTTGTTATAGAATTACTTTATATTGACTCAGTAAATCCTTTTGAGTCATTTTGAGTCTTTCTAGAAAAAAAATGTTGACAGTGTTTTTTCTCTAGACTTAGAATTTTTATGTTACGTATTGGTCTCTGGTTATTGTGGTGATTAGTTGCATTTTTTGTTTGCTATAAAGTTACTTTATATTGACCCAGTAACTCATTTTGAGTCATTTTGAATAATTCTAGAACAAAGCTGATTATGGTTATGGGGACTGCTCTATAATCCGAAGGTTCTATAATCCGAAGGTTCTTTAGTACGAAGGTTCGCTAGTCCGAACATGTGTTCATAGCATTCGCTAGTTCGAATTTTAAAAAGAGGTTCTCTAGTCCGAAAAAAAATTGAAAAGAGGTTCTTTATTCCGACGGTTCTTTATTTCGAAGGTTCTATAGTCCGAATTTTAAAAGCGGTTCTCTAGTCCGAATATGAAAATAGGCTCTATAGTTCGAATTTAAAAAGGGGTTCTATAGTCCGAATATAGAAATAGGCTCTATAGTCAGAATTTTAAAAGGGTTCCATAGTCCGAATATAGAAATAGGCTCTATAATCCGAATTCAAAAAAGGGTTCTCTAGTCCGAAACGGATACCGTGTTCTTTAGTCCGAATCAGTAAAAAGGTTCTATAGTCCGATTTTTTTTTTTTTTAACATTTACTGCGCCCTCTAGCTAGATAATACTAAAGCAGAGTTTATGGTAAACTTTAACTATTCTGTAATTTGTGGGAATGACTAAATTTGATTTAATGTTTCAAAAAAGCCGCAGCATTTACATGGCGGGATGGCGCTATGAAAATTGGAACTCGACAATGCTCGAATACATCGTAGAGTATTACTAGTATATTAATATTATAATGGAAAGAAAAACGGATAAAAAAGAAGAAAATGTCACCAGAATAAAGATGAACGTCAATGTACGTACGGAAAATATCCAGAGAAACCAACCATGTTGAACTTCAGCGGATTTGTATTTAACAATTGATAATTTGACACTGAAACAAATGATAAAAATAAAATTCGGACTATAGAACCCGTTTACCAATTCGGACTAAAGAACACGGTATCCGTTTCGGACTATAGAACCGTTTTGAAATTTCGGACTAGAGAACCTTTTTTAAATTCGGATTATAGAACCTATTTCTATATTCGGACTAGAGAACCTTTTTTTAAAATTCGGACTATAGAGCCTATTTTCATATTCGGACTAGAGAACCATTTTTAAAATTCGGATTAAAGAACCTCTTTAATATTCGGATTAGTGAACCTTTTTAAAATTCGGGCTATAGAACCTTCGAAATAAAGAACCGTCGGAATAAAGAACTTTCGTAATAAAGAACCGTCGGATTAAAGAACCTTCGGACTAAAGAACCGTCGGAATAAAGAACCGTCGGACTATAGAGCTTCCACCATGGTTATTAGGTGCATGTTTTTGTTATAGAATTACTTTATATTGACTCAGTAACTCATTTTGAGTCATTTTGAATCTAAAAAAAAAAAATTTGACAGTGTTTTTCTTTAGACATAGAATTTTTCTTGTTACGTATTGGGCTCTGGTTATTTTTAAAGCAAATTATGGTTATTAGTGCGTGTTTTTGTTATAGAATTACTTTATATTGACCCAGTAACTCATTTTGAGTCATTTGTGACTCTTTCTAGAGTCATTTTGAGTATTTTTAGAACAAAATATTTGTCAGTGTTTTTCGGCTGGATTTTTTTTGTTACGTATTGGGCTCTATACATTTTTCATGCGTTTTGGAGGTTACACTGTCGGAAAAGCTCTTCTATCCGGATTTTTTCGCATATATGGACATGACCTGACCTCCATTTAATATTTATCGAAGAAAGAAAACAATTCGAGTGGGTCTAATTTTTTGCTACGTATTGGGCTCTATACATTTTTTATGTGTTTTGGAGGTTACACTGTCGGTAAAGCTCTTTTATCCGGATTTTTTCGCATATATGGACATGACCTGACCTCCATTTAATATTTATCGAAGAAAGAAAAGAATTCGAGTGGGTCTAATTTTTTGTTACGTATTGGGCTCTATACATTTTATGCGTTTTGGAGGTTACACTGTCGGAAAAGCTCTTCTATCCGATTTTTTTCGCATATATGGACATGACTTGACCACCGGTTAATATTTATTGAAGAAAGAAAAAAAATCGAGTGGTTCTAATTTTTTGTTACGTATTGGGCTGTATACATTTTTTATGCGTTTTAGAGGTTACACTGTTGGAAAAGCTCTTTCATCGGGATGTTTTCGCATGGACATGACCTGACCTCCAGTTAATATTTATCGAAGAAAGAAAAAACTTCGAGTGGGTCTAATTTTTTGTTACGTATTGGGCTCTTTGCATTTTTTATGCGTTTTGGAGGTTACACTGTCGGTAAAGCTCTTTTATCCGGATTTTTCTCATATATGGATATGACTTGACCTCCGGTTAATATTTATCGAAGAAAGAAAACAATTCTAGTGGGTCTAATTTTTTTGTTACGTATTGGGCTCTATACATTTTTTTTGTGTGTTTTGGAGGTTACACTGTCGGAAAGCTCTTTTATCGGGATTTTTTCGCATATATGGACATGACCTGACCTCCAGTGACTATTCGTTGGAGAATGGAAAGACCTCGGGGGGGTCTAATTTTTTTGTTACGTATTGGGCTCTTTACATTTTTTATGCGTTTTGGAGGTTACACTGTCGGTAAAGCTCTTTTATCCGGATTTGTTTCGCATATATGGACATGACTTTACCTCCGGTTAATATTTATCGAAGAAAGAAAAACATTCGAGTGGGTCTATTTTTTGTTACGTATAGGGCTCTTTACATTTTTGATGCGTTTTGGAGGTTACACTATCGGAAAAGCTCTTTAATCCGGATTTTTTCCGCATATATGGATATGACCTGACCTCCAGTTAATTTTTATCGAAGAAAGAAAAAAATTCGAGTGGGTCTAATTTTTTGTTACGTTATGCGTTTTGGCGGTTACACTGTCGGAAAAGCTCTTTTATCCGGATTGTGTTTTGCATATATGGACATGACTTGACCTCCGGTTGATATTTATCGAAGAAAGAAAAACAAATCGAGTGGTTCTAATTTGTTGTTACATATTGGGCTCTATACATTTTTTATGCGTATTGGTGGTTACACTGTCGGAAAAGCTCTTTTATCCGGATTTTTTCGCATATATGGACATGACTTGACTTCCTGTTAATATTTATCGAAAGAAAAAAATTCGTGTGGGTCTAAGTTTTTGTTACGTATTAGGCTTTTTACATTTTTTTATGCGTTTTGGAGGTTACACTGTTGGAAAAGCTCTTTTATCCGGATTTTTTCGCATATATTGTTATGACTTGACCTCCGGTTAATATTTATCGAAGAAAGAACAAATTCGAGTGGTTCTAATTTTTTGTTACGTTATGAGTTTTGGAGGTTACACTGCCGGAAAAGTTCTTTTATCCGGATTTTTTCGCAAGGATTTACTTGATTTGATCTCCAATTAATATTTATTTATTGAAGAAAAAGGAAGTACCGACTATTTCTTTTAAAGGCGCATATTGGAATGTCATCTTTCCCTGAGTAAGATCTGACACCGGGCCAGCCCATGGCCAGAGGGTAACATGAGTATGTTTGTTTTACCTTGAAGGCAAGGATAGTCTTGCAAATATGGGCTAACTTTCCACTAGGCCATCCAATATGCCATATACAGTAGGACTACAAGTTCACAGATTTTGTTATGTTATGCGTTTGGAGGTTTGCATGTCAAAAAATGGGGTTTATAGGATTTTTTTTGTTTCATGGTTCGACTTCATTTGATATCCCATTAATATTAATCATAGACAAAAAAAGGTGTTATTTTTGATAGGTTATTCCATTTGTAGGTGTTAATGTCAAAAAAATGGTTTTATTCTGATATTTTTAGCGGCGAAGCCAGCTGAAGCAATACCCGTGTCATTTAGTTCATAACAAATCGCTTGTTAAAACCATAGTGCAGTTATGTCCACGGCAAATTCACCGTGACCTTTCCAACCATAAACCCGCTTAGTGGAGATTAAACCGAGATATGCAGTACGTGACACCCCTCTTCCAAATGCGACCAAGCCAGGGCGGCCCGGTGAAGCAAAATGTGCATTGGAATAACACGGGAGTTTGGATATAGATGGTAGGATTTCTTTCTCATAAAAATGTATGGTCCCTCGTTATTGAAGCATGTACCGGGTTCAAAATTCAGAAATTTTGAAAAGAATAAGTAATTGAAACATAGCGCAAGTACTAAAATCATAGCTTTTATACTTTTTGATATATGACGCTAACTAGTTCATCTCCTATATCTATAACACAGCGCTACCAGTAGGGGTCAATTGCCTATTGTGAGTGCCCCTGAGTTGTGTGCATACATGTAGGCAACAATAACTGCATGATGCACCGAACAAACTTTGAGATGAGTGTTGTGTGAGATGTGTGCAGTCCCACACAGACAGTCCTGGACTGTCCCACAATCTTGGTTCGGTTCCATCTTTGGATAATGGAATGATACATAATTACATACGACCTATGAACAAAAAGTTCTCTAACCCCATTAACCCGCCCCAGTTTGAAATTCCGCTTCTAAAATAGGCAAACTCCGTGCCAAAAATCCATTCTTCTTTCTCCACAAATCAATGTCAATGATTACACACACTGTCGGATCATGCGGCGATCTTGTGTGCGTAATTATAGAGGGCCAGGGGATTTACTTTATTTGAAGATATCAAAGAGCCCTAGAAATAAAAATTGTAGTGTAATGATTGACAGACACTATTATTTCTTTTAATGAAAAAAAATTGTAATCGAAAATCCAGTAACCAGTAATCAAACATTGAACTGATTAATAATGTTACATAGTATTATTTGTAAATTAAATCAAATACTGGAACATCTGACGTCATCACAACATCTTCAATCAGATGCCTGACGAAGTCCGATGCTTTCGGACACAACGTAGCAAAGTGAGTTGCAAATTTTAGTTCCAGTATTTGATTTAATTTAATAATGTTTTGAACTACTGGATGAATAATCTACACCAAGATATAATGTTACATAGTCTTCATTACCAGTCATTATCCACGGATCCGAGGGTAGGAGGGTTTAAAATAAAGCCGGTGGACTGTGATGAAACGCGGGAATAAATTGCATAGAAGAACGAATAAAAGGAGAGAAAACGTAGAGATATAGGCCTAAGCAAAGAAAGAACATGATGGTTAACGTATAAAGAAGAGTGGGAGGAGAAAAAGAGAAAACGGAGAGAGACAGGGCGACCGTAAACAAAATGGACTCTGGTCGGACATAATGACCCCATCCCCCTTTAGAAGAAAATGACAGCCCCGTGAGACCACCCCGGGGAGACCACCGCTTTCGAAATTTTCAATTTCGGACTGTATTTTGTGAAAATTTGGGTATAGTTATTTAGGCCTACATTGTTGACAAATATGAAAAGCACATGAGGCCAATTTAATGTTTAGCGTACAGTCCTTTTTAATAAAAAGGACATTGACATGGCTCCATAATGGGGTTAATTTTAAGTCTAAAATAAACCAAAAGGAAATTGCAAACTGTATTTTTTTCACATTTCTGTCGACTGAGCAGGAGAGGAGAACTTGCCACTCTGTCCCAGGGCGATACTCCATTGGTGCTGATTAGGGTGTGGTCCGGAGGGGTGATCGGAAACGCACATATTTTTTCAATCTTGCTAAATTATTACTTCAGTGTCTATTTCGTGTAATTGACCTTTTCGGTGAATTCCATAAGCCTTTGCGATTACACCTGAGTTGTCGTCATTTGACTTCAGTACGCGTCAGGCCGATGCGAACATCGTTTTACATCGTTACTGCGCATTGTATATAAGTCGACGTGACGTCAAGTAACGACATCTCAGGTGTACTCGCAAAGGCTTATGGGATTTACCGAAAATAATTGGATGCTGGGATATGTTTTTAAACATAAAATTCGTTTTTATAACTGGTATTATAATGTTTGGTTACACATTTGATGTTGTTTCATTTATAATATGCTAGCATATTAGGACAAAAAAACTAAATTGTTGTCTTGCCCTCCCAAGCCTAAAATCTGGTGGTACAGCCGGCCGGATTTTTTTTTACCAACTCAATCATTAAATTAATACCTACTATTTCACAGTAACATGAGTGAAGAGAGGCAAATGCATAATATCGGCTGTATTTTCTACCCGATGTTGAATATTTATTGAAGTAAATAATATCAAGGCCCTTCACAATTAACTCTTAGTTTACTGATAAAAAAATTTTAATTAAAATTTTTTTTTAAACCCCAACAAACTGGGCCCATAATTATTTTCGCGATTTTGACCCGGCCGCGAAGGGCAACACAACAATTTTTTTTACCTAATCATAACCACTTGTATATCGAGCTAATCTCGTAAGAGGAATACACACATATTTTTATTTAAATGTTTACGACTTTTTAACGTTTCCGGCATATAAAATCTTATTTTGGTTATGAGTTCACCTACAAAAAAATGGAAAATGTATCAAAATACATTGTAGGTAACATTTAAATGTATAATATGCTAAGCTTGAAGAAGCTATCATTTTATACAGGACAGAAGTTATAAGAGTGGAGGTAGATCTTTTTGAATGACCCTCGTATATCAAGGAGGTTCAACGCCCCTGGGAAAAATGCCACAATGAAATAAAATATGAAATATAATCTTCAGTAGATAGCAATGACTTCACAGAACAATCTGCTATCTTCATTTGATAGCACTGACTTTACATAACCATCAGCTATCTTCAGTAGATAGCAATTACTTCACATAGCCATCAGCAACCTCAGTAAATAAATATGACTTTACATAGCCATCAGCTTATATCAATAGATAACAATGACTTTATATGACCATTTCTAAATTGGCAAATACTGTATCAAGTTGACAATTGATATAGGGCCGTAACCCTCACTCTAACCTTTAACCCTTACCCTAAACTATAAATCTTAACCCAAGTCCCAAACCAAAACCCTGACCACAAGCAGCGCCCTTACCCTTACGTTCTGAAACCTTAACCCGAATATCCTAAACCCTAAACCATTACCCTAAGTCCAAACCCTAAACCCTAACCATAACCAATTCGGTGGGTTGGCACTATATTTAGCAGTTCAGCATATAGGGGGCGAAATGTCAGGTAGGCGAAGTGTCCTGTTTCCCTTTAGTAGATACGTGGTGTGTGGGCACTATATTCAGCAGTTCAGCATGTAGGGGGTGAAATGGTAGGGATGCGAAATGTCCTGTTTCCCTTTAGTAGGTAAGATTAACTTCACAGAGCCATCAGCTAACCCCGGTATATAGCATTAACTTATCCATCAGTTATATCTTAAGTAGATAGCACTGGTTATCTTCAGCAGATAGCACTGACTTTATATAGCCAACAGCTATCTTCACTAGTTAGATAGTAATGATTTCGCAGATATTTATTTGATAGCACTGACTTCACATTGCCATCGGTAATCTTCAGTAGACATGGTAGATAGTAATGACTTCACAGAACAGTCAACTATCTTCATTTAATAGCACTGACTTCCCATAGCCATCAGTGTCTTAAGTAGATATCAATGAGTTTACATAGCCGCCACCTTTTCTAAGTAGATAGCAATAACTTCACAGAGCAGCCAGCTATCTTCAGTAGATAGCAATGACTCCACAGAGCCATCAGCTAACATCAGTAGATATCAAAGACTTAACTTAGTCATCAGCTATATTCAGTAGATAGCAATGATTTCAGAGAGCCATCAGCTAACATCAGTAGATAGCAATGACTTCACATAGTCATCAGCTATCTTCATATTGTCTGATTAGCAATATACTTGATGACCATGCATGATGACGGTGAGGTGACCATGCAAATTGTATGCAAATTAGCTAATTTTCTATAATTGTTCTTCACGTGCAAAACATTGCAGACTCCACAGTTACAAACTTCAAACTATTCTCTACCATCACAAGTAATCAGAGGAACTCCAGATACCTCTATCGAATTTTTTATTAAAAAAAACAGACATTTGTTACGGTTCTTCCACACATGACACATTGGTTTAGTGGTGCTTTGGTCAACTTCGAAGGACCTTGCTAGACGGCGCAAACATGATTCAACATCAACAGATTCGGAAAAATGAACCCTTTTTATAATTCGGAATAGAGATCACGGTGACTCATTTCGGAATAAAGAACCCTATTTAGATTTCGGAATAAAGATTTTTTTTTCATATTCCGAATAGAGAACTTTTTCATATTCGGAGTAGAGAACGCGGTGACTTGTTTTGAAATAGAGAGCCTGTTTGTGTTTTGAGAATTTTCGGAATAGATAATCTTCGGAATAGAGAACCGTGTTTTTCGGAATAGCGAACCTTTAGTAACATTGTACACCCTTGATCAGTGCACCTGATCTACTTTCGGCCCCAGGCACCCTGAACCAAAGTAAGCAGGGGCGTCGTTAGACCAATCGGATTGTGTGTGTGTGTGTGTGGGGGGGGGGGGGGGGATCTGCCTAAGACATTGTTGGTTTGTAGATACCAATTTTATTTTTTCGCCAGGGCGCTCAAGAATCTAAAAAGTGTGTGGTGGGGGTGTGTGTGTGGGGAGGGGGGGTGATTTTCAAAAATTTTCCTCAATATTTTTTTTTTCATTATTAACTACTTTTACAATAACAATATTGTATAACAACAACTTCCGCACATTGGCTTTTGTAATCTGCCGACAATCCTATATGTTTTGCCGACAACCGTCACTTTTACCGACAACATTAAGAATTGGAGAAGGGGTGTCTCACCCCATACCACCCACCCCCTTCTAGCGGCAGACCACAAAGCTACGTCATTTAGGGAGCGGTCATTATTTACGCCAACAAGAGGGGATGGAGGATTTCCATATTTTTTCTCGATTTTTTACGTTCCCCCTTTCAGATTCCCCCCACCAATCAGGTAAAAAAAAAAATCGATGTTCTCCTCTCCTAACTAAAAACAAGTCCTTGGTCTTTTTTGTTTTTGATTTGTTTTTATCGAATGCTTTCGGTTGACACTTGTACTGGTTCTCACATTATCCAGTCAGAATTTTACAGCACTAAAATCATAGATTTACTCATGTGATGCCGCGATGTAGGCCTACAAAAGTATAAAAACAAGTTGGAAATTATTATGGAGGGGAATGACGTTTCTTGCTTCCCTTTGAACATGAAATTGCTGCAAGAATATCATGGGCGTGCCCAAAGACATCGACAGGGGGTCCAGGGGGCTCAATGCTAGGCCTCTGTCGGGGTCGAGACCCTCAGTGGGAAAGCCCCCCGGAAAATTGACATTCGACTATTTTGGACTAATTTGATGCATTCTGGTGTGATTTAGAAAACTAATAATGGTTAAAGGCATATGGCCTGTAAAGTTAGGCGCACCATGAGCATAACAGGAGGATAGAGGGGGAGTGACGGATTCCAGAAAAATGGATTCTCTTCTTTTAAATTTGATTCTTGGTTGACCCACAAAAGTGTTTGTGGGGAGTGAAAATGTTTATCATTTGGTGTCGCTTTCACCAAAATTTTAGGTTAAAGCAATAAAAAGGGGTCATCGGATATGCATGGGGGTAGTAACTTTTTTTTTTTTTTTTTCAGCTTTGTCCCAAAAATGTAATTTTTACATGGTAAATGTTTGCAAAATGATTTATGCGTCATGGAAAGTATATCAAGTGCGATGGATATTTGGATCAAAAGTCAATACAAACATTTTTCTGAGACCTCTGGTTTTTGACCTATGAACTCTTGAAATTAATAGTAGGCACTAATGCGTGTTTTCAGTGATGGAGCCTCTTTTATAATCTTGAGCAGTTTCTTGCATTACACATTACATTATTACACTTTATATTATTGATATACAAGCTTTAATTTTAAGCTATTAGGAGCATTCAAAGTGAAGGCAATATATACTCATTTTAAAGCAAATTCTGCCAGTAAAATAGAGCAAAAAAAAAAAAAGGGAGTAAATGGGGCACACCAACATCGCCTGGCTAATAATTACTTGGTACACGCAGAGATACTGAAATAAATACCCGGGATCGATACACGTGAATGTGCTATGCACGATTTTGATATTCAGACGAAAATCTTTGGATACCGGGGTAGTTAATGATGAATATCTCCCGTACATGATTTCGTCTGAAGAATCCAGATGTGGTTCCTTGCACTTGAATATACGTGTTGAACATATATGATAGTCGTTAGCTAGCGTCTTGAGAAAGAAGCTTGCGTCTTGAACTCAAAAACTCACCAAAATTCTAATTTTATATTGCGTTGGTCCTGCATGGACTACAGCGCGTAGTACAGCTGCACTCACTAATCCCGTGGAGGCAGTATAAAAGCCGATGACCATTGACATCTATGGCGTATACAAGCGTACTCACGCACAATCAAGATCAATTACCCGGCTATTGTGAGTAGCCTTAGTCATGTCCCTCGACTAATTATGCGTCTCAAAGGTCGGAACAAAATGGCCATGCGTGGCTGTGGATTCAACCTACCATGGCGATTTCTGAGATGAAGATATCGGGGCGATGACACTGTGTGGGGCACAGTAATATTCGATTCATAATTAATTGTAAGTATGGGATAATACTGGACACTCTACCCTGCACACTTTCACCACGTATATTTCCACGCAGCCCGCACACTTTCATCCCAGCACACTCTCATCCCGTACGCATTCGCCCTCTAAATAACAAGCTATTCTATGTTCAAAATGGGAAGAAAGGGCCGGTCGGTCCAGTCGATTTTTTTTAAACCTTCAGCTTTTAAAAATCCTAACAAGTATTAAATACTGGTTCATCCATTAGGGATATTGTAAATTTTTACTACTGGATAATCAATTAAAGGGACATTTCGTGATCCACAGCCTCATCCCCCCACTTTTCCCAAAAAAAGTTGCGATTTTTACACCACTGGATACCTATGGCTACATAATGTTTATTTACCAAATATTTCTTGCAGATTAATTCGTTTAGCAAAAATATCGCCAAATTTGAATTTCGTTCTGGTGCACCAGAACGAAATTAATTACAACACATTGTCTATGGAGCAGTGTAATACACATAATCATGCATAACTCGCAAACGCAAAATCGGAATCAACTGAAATTTTGGAAATAAGTTTTTTTCGTTGTTTTTTACTGAAAAATGTTATAATAAAGAGGATGCTAGGATCACGAAATCCTCTTTCATCCCAGCACACTCTCATCCCGTACGCATTCGCCCTCTAAATAACAAGCTATTGAAAGACTAGATTAAAAAAATCCCCACTCGATTTTTTTTCTTTCTTCGATAAATGTTGGAGGTCAAGACAAAATGCGAAAAAATCCGGATAAAAGAACTTTTTTGACAGTGTCGGAGCCAAAACGCATAACGTAACAAAAAATTAGACCCTCTCGGTTTTGTTTCTTTCTTCGATAAATATTAACCGGAGGTCAAGTCAAGTGCATTTATGCGAAAAAAATCCGGAAAAAAGAACTTTTTCGACAGTGTCGGAGCCAAACGCATAACGTAACAATTAGACCCTCTCCACTTTTTTTCTTTCTTCGATAGGTATTAATCGTAGGTCAGGTCAACTCCATTTATGCAAAAAAAAATCCGGATTGAAGAACTTTTCTGAGAGTGTCGGAGTCAAAACGTATAACGTAACAAAACAATTACACCCCTTGATTTTTTTTCTTTCTTCGATTAACATTAATCTGGAGGTGAGGTCAAGTTCATACATGCGAAAAATTCCGGATAAAAGAACTTTTCCGACAGTGTAACTTCCAAAACGCATAACGTAACAAAAAATTAGATCCACTCGATTTTTTGTTCTTTCTTCGATAAATATTAAAGGGGGTCTCCGGCAATGATAACATTATGCCTTATATGTTAGAAAAATAATTATCAAGCACGAATCACGTGGTTTTATTTAAAACAAACTCATATTGACCATAAAAACTAATAAAGACAGTCGGCTCTCAACACGCGATATTCAAAATTCCCGCGCCGAAATTGTCTAAGTGCAATGACGTAATGGTTATTTGTGCTCAATTGTCGTCCGCCTTCATTGTATTACTGGGACGTCATTGCACTCGACAAGTTTGGTGCCCGGGAATTTTGAATATCGCGTGTTGAGAGACGGGCGTTTTTATTCGTTTTTATGGTTACTATGAGTTTGTTTTAAATAAAACCATGTGATTCGTGCTTGATAATTATTTTTCTTCCATATAGGGGCATAATGTTGTGATTGCCGGAGACTTCCTTTAACCGTGGGTCGAGTCATGTCCATATATGCGAAAAAATCCGAATAAAAGAGCTTTTCCGACAGTGTAACCTCCAAAACGCATATAAAAATGTATAGAGCCCAATACGTAACAAAAAATTAGAACCACTCGATTTTTTTTCTTTCTTCGATAAATATTAACTGGAGGTCAGGTCATGTCCATATATATATGCGAAAAAAATGCCTCCAAAACGCATAACGTAACAAAAAATTAAACCCACTTGAATTTTTTTTCTTTCTTCGATAAATATTAACTGGAGGTCAGGTCATGTCCGTATATGCGAAAAAATCAGGATAAAAGAGCTTTACCGACAGTGTAACCCATAAAGAATATATAGAGCCCAATACGTAACAAAAAATTAGACCACTCGAATTTTTTCTTTCTTCGATAAATATTAACTGGAGGTCAGCTCATGTCCATATATGCGAAAAAATCCGGATAAAAGAGCTTTACCGACAGTGTAACCTCCAAAACACATAAAAAATGTATAGAGCCCAATACGTAACAAAAAAATTAGACCCACTCGAATTGTTTTCTTTCTTCGATAAATATTAACCGGAGGTCAAGTCATTTCCATATATGCGAAAAAATCCGGATAAAAGAGCTTTTCCGACAGTGTAACCTCCAAAACACATAAAAAAGGTAAAGAGCCCAATACGTAACAAAACATTAGACCCACTCGATTTTTTTTCTTTGTTCGATAAATATTAACTGGAGGTCAGGTCATGTCCATATATACGAAAAATTCCAGATAAAAGAGCTTTACCGACCGTGTAACGCATAAAGAATGTATAGAGCCCAATACGTAACAAAAAATTAGACCCACTCGAATTTTTTTCTTTCTTCGATAAATATTAACTGGAGGTCAGCTCATGTCCATATATGCGAAAAAATCCGGATAAAAGAGCTTTACCGACAGTGTAATCTCCATCCAAAACACATAAAAAATATATAGAGCCCAATACGTAACAAAAAATTAGACCCACTCGAATTGTTTTCTTTCTTCGATAAATATTAACCGGAGGTCAAGTCATGTCCATATATGCGTAAAAATCCGGATAAAAGAGGTTTTCCGACAGTGTAACCTCCAAAACGCATAAAAAATGCAAAGAGCCCAATACGTAACAAAAAATTAGACCCACTCGAATTTTTTTTTCTTTCTTCGATAAATATTAACCGGAGGTCAAGTCATTTCCATATATGCGAAAAAATCCGGATAAAAGAGCTTTTCCGACAGTGTAACCTCCAAAACACATAAAAAATGTAAAGAGCCCAATACGTAACAAAAAATTAGACCCACTCGAATTTTTTTTTTCTTTGTTCGATAAATATTAACCGGAGGTCAAGTCATTTCCATATATGCGAAAAAATCCGGATAAAAGAGCTTTTCTGACAGTGTAACCTCCAAAACACATAAAAAATGTAAAGAGCCCAATACGTAACAAAAAATTCGACCCACTCGAATTTTTTTTTTCTTTGTTCGATAAATATTAACTGGAGGTCAGGTCATGTCCATATATGCGAAAAATCCGGATAAAAGAGCTTTACCGACCGTGTAACGCATAAAGAATGTATAGAGCCCAATACGTAACAAAAAATTAGACCCACTCGAAGTTTTTTTCTTTCTTCGATAAATATTAACCGGAGGTCAAGTCATTTCCATATATGCGAAAAAATCCGGATAAAAGAGATTTTCCGACAGTGTAACCTCAAAAACGCATAAAAAATGTAAAGAGCCCAATACGTAACAAAAAATTAGACCCACTCGAATTTTTTTCTTTCTTCGATAAATATTAACTGGAGGTCAGCTCATGTCCATATATGCGAAAAACCGGATAAAAGAGCTTTACCGACAGTGTAACCTCCAAAACACATAAAAAATGTATAGAGCCCAATACGTAACAAAATTAGACCCACTCGATTTTTTTTCTTTCTTCGATAAATATTAACCGGAGGTCAAGTCATTTCCATATATGCGAAAAAATCCGGATGAAAGAGCTTTTCCGACAGTGTAACCTCCAAAACACATAAAAAAAGTAAAGAGCCCAATACGTAACAAAAAATTCGACCCACTCGAATTTTTTTCTTTGTTCGATAAATATTAACTGGAGGTCAGGTCATGTCCATATATGCGAAAAATCCGGATAAAAGAGCTTTACCGACCGTGTAACGCATAAAGAATGTATAGAGCCCAATACGTAACAAAAAATTAGACCCACTCGAATTTTTTTTTCTTTCTTCGATAAATATTAAATGGAGGTCAGGTCATGTCCATATATGCGAAAAAAATCCGGATTAAAGAGCTTTTCCGACAGTGTAACCTCCAAAACACATAAAAAATGTAAAGAGCCCAATACGTAACAAAAAATTAGACCCACTCGAATTTTTTTCTTTGTTCGATAAATATTATAACTGGAGGTCAGGTCATGTCCATATATGCGAAAAAATCCGGATAAAAGAGCTTTACCGACCGTGTAACGCATAAAGAATGTATAGAGCCCAATACGTAACAAAAAATTAGACCCACTCGAATTTTTTTTCTTTCTTCGATAAATATTAAATGGAGGTCAGGTCATGTCCATATATGCGAAAAAATCCGGATAAAAGAGCTTTACCGACAGTGTAACCTCCAAAACACATAAAAAATGTATAGAGCCCAATACGTAACAAAAAATTTGACACACTCGAATTGTTTTCTTTCTTCGATAAATATTAACCGGAGGTCAAGTCATGTCCATATATGCGTAAAAATCCGGATAAAAGAGGTTTTCCGACAGTGTAACCTCCAAAACGCATAAAAAATGTATAGAGCTCAATACGTAACAAAAAAAAATCCAGCCGAAAAACACTGACAAATATTTTGTTCTAAAATACTCAAATGACTCTAGAAAGAGTCACAAATGACTCAAAATGAGTTACTGGGTCAATATAAAGTAATTCTATAACAAAAACACGCACTAATAACCATAATTTGCTTTAAAAATAACCAGAGCCCAATACGTAACAAGAAAAATTCTATGTCTAAAGAAAAAACACTGTCAAATTTTTTTCTAGAAGACTCAAAATGACTCAAAATGAGTTACTGAGTCAATATTAAGTAATTCTATAACGAAAACATGCACCTAATAACCATAATCAGCTTTGTTCTAGAATTATTCAAAATGACTCAAAATGAGTTACCGGGTCAATATAAAGTAAGTTTATAGCAAACAAAAAATGCAACTAATCACCACAATAACCAGAGACCAATACGTAACAAAAACATTCTAAGTCTAGAGAAAAAACACTGTCAAAATTTTTTTTTCTAGAAAGACTCAAAATGACTCAAAAGGATTTACTCAGGTGGTGTATGACGTGCAGTCCCTAAATTCAGTAAATTTTCATCGTCAACCGTGTAATTGAATGGGATTATTTTGAAATTTTAAAACGCTTGAAATATCACAAACAAATAGGCTTATGTTGATAAATAATATAAATACAAGCTAAAACCGTTAGGGTTCGATAATGAACCCCACAAAACTAACTGAGTATATGGAAAATGCCATACGGCCGGGCAGTTGCCGGCTCGATCATGTCATCCGCCGCCTGGATTTACTGAGTCAATATAAAGTAATTCTATAACAAAAACATGCACCTAAAACCCATAATTTGCTTTAAAAATAACCAGCGCCCAATACGTAACAAAAAATTCTAAGTCTAGAGAAAAAACACTGTCAAAATTGTTTTTCTAGAAAGAATCAAAATGACTCAAAAGGATTTACTGAGTCAATATAAAGTAATTCTATAACAGAAACATGCACCTAAAACCCATAATTTGCTTTAAAAATAACCAGCGCCCAATACGTAACAAAAAAATTCTAAGTCTAGAGAAAAAATACTGTCAAATTTTTTTTTCTAGAAAGACTCAAAATTACTCAAAAGGATTTACTGAGTCAATATAAAGTAATTCTATAACAAAAACATGCATTTAATCATGATAATGTCCTTTTAAAATAACCAGAGGCCAATACGTAACAAATAAATTCCAAGTCTAGAGATAAAACACTGTCAAATATTTTGTTCTAGAAAGACTCAAAATGAGTTACTGGGTCAATATAAAGTACTTCTATAAAAACACATGCACATAATATCCATAATTTGCTTGAAAAACAACCTGAGCCCAATACGTAACAAAAAAATGTATAGAGCCCAATACGTAACAAAAACCACTACAGAGGGAGGGAGTATGAATAAAGTAATTTTAATCAAATTTTAGTTTTGTTACGTATTGGGCGGGATGAATTATTTTTTGCCACTTTTTGTTCTAGGTAGAAGAGGTTGAGCCCAATACGTATCAAATTGATACGTACTGGGATTTTGTTACGTATTGGGCTCTTACACACGGCTGTGTAAGAAAGAAGAAGATCCTGTGTAAAGAAAGAAACAGAAACTGCTGAAATCCAAGAATCCAGCCGCCGCTCGGCTGGACTAAAGAAGAAGAAGAAGAAACCGCTGAAAAATAGGAGTCCAGCCGCCGCTCGGCTGGACTAAGAAGAAGAATTGTTCCAGAGATCTGGCACAGAATTGCAGAATGCATTATCCCCATATGTTGTGTGAGTTCTATTACATTCAAGCAGACTGCCATCATCAAGCAGACTGACTACTTTTATATGCGAATGTGAGTAGTTTGTAGGTATATAATACGCTCATTTACTGGAAGCCAGTGAAGCTCTTTCAGCAGAGGAGTGGTGTGTTCCATGCGGTTTGCCATGAAAACAAGTCTGGCAGCTCTGTTTTGTATCTTTTGTAGTTTTTGTGTGTTTTTTTACAGTTGTTCCATATAATAAAGATATAAAGAGACAGCCAGGATCATCATAAGTAGCCGGAAGTCGACAAAATTACAAAATCTGACATAAACCACAGCTGAGCAGGCATCAAATACAAGGACTCGTACTATGACACATATGCCAAAAGTGGCAAAACAGTCAACTCTAACAAAGACTGCTGTCGAGTAACCTACAGATAAATGGAGCTCCAGTGGTGATAAATGTAGGAACCTGGAATGTCAGTTAGCTAAGGACAGAAGGTCATTGGAAAATCCTCCTTGATGAAGTCAGAAGATTTGGTCTTGACATGCTTGACATCCTTAGCCTTTGCGAAACACGCCTGACAGAAAAAGAGACACTCATCAACAAAGATGAATGCACCATCCTACTAGCATGTAGGAAAGATGGCATTGAAAGAGAAGGTGTTGGGCTTCTAATATCACAGCCTTGTCAGATACGAATCTGTCTCTCCTAGTAAATCCTAACAGCAAACCTCAAAGATCTGGGTGGGATTCGAACCCAAGACCGCCGACACTTAGCAATGTGTCTTTAACTGGCAGGGCCAGTAAATTCGTGCCCAAATATGTGACGTGGTCTATCAAAAGGTAATACTTTTTGGCCGAATCGTAATTTTTTTTTCACAATTTTAGTTTGTTGCAAATTTGTGATATTATTAATGTTTATTCATTCCTAGTCTCAACGTTGCCAATAATATTTTTAAAGGCCGATATTTCAATTTCCAATTTGACAATATCATAACTTACAAACTCAATATCTTTGCTTAGGAATATCCGATTTCATTCGAGAAATCGGCGTTGTGGAGCAAAAGATCTCATTACATTAATTTTGTGATTCAATTATTCTAAAGTGAACTTACGTCTTTCACATCTTAAACCATTGTAACCTGGAACACAGTCACACGTGTATTGATTGACTCCATCTCGGCATGTACCTCCATTTGAGCAAGGGGAAGACCCACACTCATTGATATCTGAAAACAAGATATCGAAAATTGTAATCAATATAGCAGAGGAGGCTAGACACCTAACTATTCTCAATCTATCTTTCTACCCAGCAATTACACAGGGTGTCTCAATAAAAAATAGGCCGTTATAACGGGCTGAGGCTATCTGCACTACCACAGTGTTAACCCTAGAACTACTAAGCCATAATTTTGTAACATGGACTACGAAGAGGGAGGGGAGGAGGTTGTATGGGTCTCCTCTGTCCAGTGGTATCAAAATAAGTACACACTTTCCTCACACAATGTCGCTATGATGTCATAATGTAATGGCCCCAAAGCAAATCTTCGAAATTCTGGCTATGTATAGATAAATATAGACAAAATTGATTTTCAGCAAAATATGCGTTTTTCACCGAATTTTCTACTTAATATAAAATACCATGACTATATTTTTTTGGAATTAATGATTATAATAAGAATATGAAAAGGAGTCCATGTTTGATAAGTTTAAAAAAACACATATCAATACATTTGAGTACGTTTTTTTTTTTTCAAATACTAATTATGTTAGCTGACAGATATCTCTATTTCACCAACAATATTTAGCACCATTTTTTTTTAAATCCGAAAATTTGTGTTGCAAGATCACATTCTGGAATAAGGTTATGTCAACATTCCGCGAGTCTAAAATTCTACCAACATATTATATCAAGCAACGTTGCGGAATGACAAAACTTTGTCGTTAC
This sequence comes from Amphiura filiformis, assembly GCF_039555335.1. Lineage (NCBI taxonomy): Eukaryota > Metazoa > Echinodermata > Ophiuroidea > Amphilepidida > Amphiuridae > Amphiura > Amphiura filiformis. The sequence goes on from NW_027305635.1 coordinate 38,318, forward strand.
CATCACAAATTAGTCTTTTCGAAATATATATATTTTTGTTTCATTGTATAGGGATGAATAAATAATTCTAGTTTCATTGAAATTTAGCCTTATTTTAAAATTGCAGTGTTAATAAATTATGCTTATATAAATCGCCAAATTGCTAATTAAACAATGCTGACGAAGATGTTTGTCATAAAATATGAAAACCTTTTTTTTTACTTCATATTCACATACATAATTTTACAGTACAGACCAGCTGCTGTGTTTTAATGTGGATGTTTTTACTAGTAAAGAATATGCTAATTTAATTTATACAAATTAGGATTTTCTTCTGATACTGAACACCATTTCCTAAAAAAAGTGTGTTTTCAGAAATTACAGACTCTTAGCTACAAATATGAGACCAAAATTACATACTTGACATGACTTTTAAATTTTGACAATTTGGGCATGCTGGCTTAGAATTGCCCATAAAAGACAATCAATGATAATAAACATCTAGCATGATAATTTTGGTTTGTATGATATCATAAATAAATAAAGCAACAATGAGGTGTAAAAAAAATTGACTTCTTTCATACGCGCGTATCATACGTATAGATGTATTATGTAGACCAATTATTATTCTATTACCCCCTATCAATTTCGTGCCATATGGCACGAAATGGCTTAATATGCATGTAAAAAATTATTTACACAAATAAGGTCTTATCTTTGGAATAGTTTTGATAATTTATCACTTCTCTATCAACAAAACACCTATTTTCCTAATACAACTACCATTAACACACCATAAAATGGTTTAAAATGTTGGAAACCTGCAGATTTTGACAATTTTTAGGCCAAGTTTTGCCCTAAAAATAGCCCAAAAATGTCCATAAACTTTTTAAATATGGTCCAAAGTAACTCGGATTTCTTTTTATTATATGTAGAAACACGGCAGTGTATTTAAAACTGCATAAAAATGCCACATTGATGTACTCATACACTTCAAAATTGTAAATGAAAATAATTTTTTGATCATATTTGGCTATGAGCTCATTAATTATTCATGAGCTAATTTGCATAAATATTTACATAATTAGATATTAAACTTGTTTTTCTAAAAGCTTAAAGTCCAAGCTTGCCAATTGTATACCACTTATTGGTTTTTACCCAACCAATAACACTGCAACGCAGTGGTTAATATGATACCTCCACACCACTCAAATATACCACTTTCGTGTGGGTAATAGAATAGGGTTAATCTAATTTGGATTGGGTAAAAAACATGCCACATGTTGTTGAAAATGAATGATTGGATTAGGATAAAATAGTATTCTATTCCGAACGTCAAGCTTGGTATATAATACTTTTGTGTGATCATGACGTAAAATAAAATGAAATGACTTTAACGGCAAGGGGATTAAATTCCCGTATAAATGACCTATTTTTACTAGAGCGAGCAGTCTAGCATACTTCTGCAATAGTATAGCAGTTGCATATATTTTAATAAAGGGCAGGGGAGGATTGGGAGGACACTAGGAGTGGGTAGGGAGGTGCAGTGGTACAGTGGCGGTGCACCATGTATGTCATTGAATGTTTTTCAATAACATTCGTTTACCGTTGGAAATATGTTTGCGTGATCTCTCTTCATTTGTAAAACAATTGAATTCAACTAAAGGCCATTTTGTCATTTTGGTTACTAATTTTCTTACCCTCGTATCAAAAGTTCTAAAATATATTAAGTGAATATAAATAACTATATTTCGAAACGAAGTTTCATACTATAATTCTCAAGTCCAAGTGATTATTTTGTACGACTACATTTTGCCCCTCAAGTTATCCACGGATGCAAATGTTATCCACGAGTCCGACAAAACACTGCTGTGTTGTTAATATTGAACAAATATGGTATCAAAATGCGCGTAAATAAATCATCATTCTTTTTATGTTAAAATATTGTGAAAACAATTGAATACATGAATACAAAAGCCACCTAAGTCCATGCGAAGTTATTTTGAGAGAAAAACCCGTGTATCATTTTAATTCCTTCAGTTAGATTTACCTGGTCAATATGGTAAGTTTTACGTGCAAATGAGTGGATTAACCTGTATTAGGTATGACGATTAGCATTTAAGGGACTTCGTGGGGTTTTTGAATCATATACAAAGACAACAATGTTAGAATGAGATTACCACTAGTAAGATAATACAAAATAAAGCACACAGGTATGTATAATGTTGATAAGCATTCTGCCATGTAATATAAACCACACACTTTCCTTTATTAAACCCATTTTTGTTCAAAAGTCATTCTCTAGCAATGAATATGTTACAAGTGGACTTTTATACATACTGGATTTCAATCAATGTGTTACAAGACTCAAATCATGGAATTGGGTGATTCTTTCATACATGCTATTTTTCACATGCCCAATAGACACAGAGAATGAATTTGAGTTGTTCTTTCATGCATATGACAGGCCTATGTATAGCAACAATTTCCCATGCTTAACTCAATTTGGCCAAAGTATGGACTTAGGTGGCTTTTGTATTCATATATTCAATTATTAGTTCTGAAGCAACAGGCGTATTTATAACAGCTGCGTTACTTTTTGTGCAGGGTTTAGTATATGGACAATATAAGTGTGCTCTTTCATTTAATGCCATACAAATTTGCAAGATATTTTAAGGGTCAACAGCGGTTTTGACTTTTAAAACCTACATCTTGGACAAAAATTGTGCGTGACTAGGCCGTTTTCACTAGATTTACCACGTTCGTCTTGCTCTAAACATTAGAGAGTTTGCGGAATGAAGTTACTGGAACTTTAACGGCAACTTCAAAAATATTGATTGGATTTCTTGCTCAAATTCACTTCAACGCGAACGTCAGATTGGTTTCTGTACCAACAGCGTCTTGTTGCTTAAACTCGGGACATGTGTATCAATGTGCGTTCAAAAGAAGGGCATGTGTAAGAGCTTGTTACCAACTACATCCAAATGTCTCTCTTTTGTTTAGTCAAATGGTTATTAGTCCCACTTCAAGACAAAAGACTCTACCTTAAGAGCTTCGTTTGAGTAAACATTAATGAACTCGCGATACCACTCAACATGGATTATGTCGGGACCCAGCGTTAATCTCCTTATCATATTATTTTGAAACTAGCTAGGCCCTATACGTTTCAATTAATATTCTTACGATAGTTATAGGCCTATATATATATAATATTATTTAATAAAGGCTCGTCAGCTTTGTCAATTCCATATTCCAATTTACTTCGCAAAGCCTAATGAAATACATATTCTTTATTTCTTTCCCCTCCTTCTGAATCTCTCTCCCCCTTCCCCTCCTGTTTCCCCTTCCCTACATTCTCCTTATTTTCCCCTCCTTCTCCCCTCTATATGTACTCGCTCTCTCAAACTTGACCCTCCTATAATTACCCACTCGCACTCCTGTTTCCCCTCCCCAGTGATTTTGTCAGGGTTTTTCTGTTAGGAGGGCGTGGGCCGATTCTCAAAGGGAAACGTTTTTACAAAAATGGGCTTAAAATGGCAGAAAAAGGCCTAAAAGCGTAAAATATCACGGCGGCCAGCATCCAAAAGGGATGGGTCAAGAAGGAAGAGAAGATGTCCCACGGGGGAGCCCCCCCCCCCTTGGCTACCAGCAAAGCACCTCCCTGTCCACTTCCAATGCCCTCCCTCTCCTCCTCCCTACCCCCCTCTCTCTCTCTCTCTCTCTCTTTTACCAGGCACAACCTATGACATGTTATATATAAAAATGTTATGCACCTGCTTTACTCTTCCAGAAGTATCATACACTGCTGGCTCAAGTAAAACCAGACCATTTTACGGGAACTTAATCCCTTGGCGTTGAAGTCAAGCCAAAAACTTGGTTCCGCAAGCTGATTTGGTGTACGTCATGAGCACACACAAAATTATATATCAAGTGTGACGTTTGGAACAAAATTTATTTTGATTTAATTCAATCAGTAATTTTCAGCAACATGTAGCATGTTTTTTACCCAAACCAAATTAGATTTCCAATAATTGGTCTATTAACTAGATAATACATAAGTGGTAATTATGTAGTCTATGAGGAAATAGGCAAACTATTGTTCTAAAGTATGACGTATTTCATCATAATTTACGGCACACTATAGATTCTCGCGTTAACTTTAACTTCAAGCGGCTTTAATGGCAGAGTGGTTTTGAATACATAATCCTCTATAATCCTCTAGACGTTAAAGTTAAAGTTAAAGTAACTTCATTCCGCAAGGTCTCTATTGAATTGCGTCATCTGTTGATTGACGTAACGAAAAAATGTGTTTTTAGCGGGAAGTGTTAGCTTTCGTATGAAATGAACATTCGGGGTGTTGATAAAATGAGGTAGTTTACTTAACAAAAGGTTGTATCAATAATTTATCTATAAAAAATAAAAGAAATAATTTAAGACGGTATAGTCAGGAATCATTTCTCTGAATCAGTAACATAAAGGGTTCACAAAAAATAACTCCCCCTAAAATTACAAAACATTTTTTCACATAACTTGACATGTATTTCGTGGATTTGAAAAATTTAAAAACCTGTGAATAAAGGAATTGTTTTTCTACCCTCCCAACGTTCTTTCGTCTGAAAATCTTTTTGTTTTGGCTAAAAATAATCACGTTTTCTAAAAATGATGCTTTCAGAAAAAGTTGCACTTATCAACATCCTCATTTATGTAAAAATTAGCTTCAACAAATCATTATTTTGCACTACGTGATGGTTTCATGGGTGTCTAAGAGTTCAGAGACAAAAAGGTGAAGGAAAAAACCCCAATTAAATCAATCGTAACATTGATACCGAGACAGTTTTGTACATTACATGTATGGGATGTTGAAAAGCGCAACTTTTTTAAAGCATCATTTTGGAAAAATGTGATTATTTTGACCAAAACAAAAAAGATTTTGAGAAGGGATAACTTTGGTAGGGTAGCAAAAAAATGCCTCTATTTACAGGTTTTTATTTTTTTCAAATCAACAAAATGAATGTCAAGTTATGCAAAGAAATGTTTTGTAACTCCTACATTGATTTTACCATTTTTGAAACACCGGCTCAATAAAATCTTCTAGAAAACCCCAGTACGTGTTAATTAGTCATTGTTTTATACTGTAAGATAATTGCATGGGTGACTGGGTAGTCGTATACATAAAAATTAAAGAAAACAAAAACACCATTAAATAAATCAAAACATTGATATCGAGAATGTTTTTGTACATTAAATGTATAGGATGTGGAAAAGTGCAACTTTTTCTGAAAGCATCATTTTTGGAAAATGTGATTATTTTTGGCCAAAACAAAAAGATTTTTTAATGAAAGAACTTTGGGAGGGTAGGAAAATGATTCCTTTATTCACAGGTTTTTAGATTTTTCAAAACAACGAATTCTATGTCAAGTTATGAAAAGAAATGTCTTGTAATTTTAGGGGGGGGGGGGAGTTATTTTTTGTGAACCCTTTAACTAGTCCAGTTTCGATCAATGTAATCGGTGACCAAACTGATTCACCAATAAGGGCATATATATTGCTCGGATAACATCATATCATCTGGTCCATCGGGGCTAAAGGCGGCAAATTTGAAACTGAGATAACGGTAAAAATATGGAGTAAAAAACAATAAAATACATAAGAAAATAATACATAAAAACTTCATAACTTTAGAACCAAGTATGCTAGACCTTTGGTGTTTTCAGTAAATGATAGCCTATTCTATGTGTAATGTAATAATAACAGTAACTCTTTCATTTCCAAACATTTTCAAAAATGCCTCCTTTGGCCCCATGGACCATGAGGACAATGAAAATGACTCCTTTCTTGTGAAAATAAGTCGTTTAAAATTGATATTCCGCAAAAATTAACTGTAAGCGGTGAGTTCCTTCGAACGAGACAGATTTTACCTAGAAACTACCGTGATGTCATGATATGAATATTGCCAGCTTTGAGAGAATGGACTGTCAACACTCGCAATGCGCAGAACGTATACTGTTTTTTTTATCAGAAAAACTCTGAATCAAGTATTACAAATTTAATGGTTTTTACACATATGGATAAAATCAGGCCGCTCTTTATATTAGTAAATTGTGATATTACGATTCATATGTATATCAACTTAATGAGGAATATTTGGACTATAAAAAGTATTTTAGATCACTGTTACCGTACGAGCTTAGAATTTGAGCGTGACATATCCATATTGTATTTAATATGCAAATAAACAATTTCAATGGCACGGGAACTAACCTTTTGTTGAACCTTCCAACTTTTTCGTGATACATTTGTGTAATCGCCTTTTCATTTTCCTACCCCCAAATCGCGTAGTATCCCTTTAAATTTGATTTTAGGTGCGGAGAAGTGAAACCCGTAATTTATGGTCGCTCTGCGCATATTCGATTCAATTAATTATCACCGTCAGCCAATCAGAGCGCAAGACGGCCGGGGCCTTGTCGTACCGCCTCGTGGAAGTCTTTCTTTTACTCATCGGATTCGAATTCATAGGCAAGTTTTTGAGATTCGCTGTTAAAAATTCAGATATTTCACATAAATCGCGTTTTGGATGAATTTAAGTGATATTAGACTGTCAGGAATATGATATAGATCCTTCAGATGAGTTATTTTGGATGTGGTCTAGTTACAAAATGTGTAATTTGATGAATATCTTTGTTTAGATTTTGTCAGAATTGCTCTATGCAGTTCGCACATGGTTCCTGTGTATGAGGGGTGGTTTTCTCAAAATTCTAAATATTTCGTCTTCCATTTTTCTCTTTAAAGTCATCCCGTGCACGTAATGTTGTCAAAGCTTTGGGCTCATACGGATCAGCAAATGTTCCTGACTAGTTTTATATCATTGTATGCATTCGGGGCGCAAAGACTGGCCAAAGGGGAAGGTATTTAAAATATTTTGGCGATATGAAAATTTATGAAAATTAGTCGCCATGTTTGAGTTCAAAATCACAACGCTCTGAGTGCAGGAGTGCGCGTATGCATGTACCATCTAATTAGCCTGGGGATGTTTATGTTCTTATTATTGGAGTGTGATGACACCAATGTTTATATTGACATTTAATTGCTGGGATTAATTTCGTCAGGTGATCCTTCCCTTTCGCCATCTTTTTAATTGCAATGCGCTGTAATTATTTATGTCGCGTCGCCTTGCCCTGGGTTTTTCTCAGATATTTATGTAAACTTTTTGAAACTATAAATAGATAGTTTTGGTCATGTTTTAACGTCCTGCATCATGTATCTTTTAAATAATTCCGTGCATGTCATGATGTAAATAAAGATAATTGACGTTCTCTAAAACATGTAAATACAATATAAAATTTAGGATTATTATTATCGGTCACATCCAAATGCTACTTCAGGATAGTTAGGTTTTTGTGATGAGATTGTCATGTACAGGGCCTATGATCTTATTTAGGCCTATGCATTGTGTGTAAAAGTATATTAAAATATTCATATACATTTAAGTGAATTAAGCGTTCACGGAAGGCTGTGGTGAGTTGATATGGTATATATATATTTTTTATTATTATTATCATTATTTATTCTATTATTGATCCAACAGACATGTGTTATGGTCCCGTGCACGTGATGTTTGCTTTTCAGTGCTAAATGTACGATGTTCCCCGGGGGAACCACTAGTGTTAAATGGACGATGTTCGCCGGGGGAGCCACTAGTGCTAAATGGACGATGTTCCCCGGGGGAGCCACTAGTGCTAAATGGACGATGTTCCCCGGGGGAGCCACTAGTGCTAAATGGACGATGTTCCCCGGGGGAGCCACTAGTGCTAAATGGACGATGTTCGCCGGGGGCGCCACTAGTGCTAAATGGACGATGTTCCCCGGGGACGATGTTCCCCGGGGGAACCACTAGTGTTAAATGGACGATGTTCGCCGGGGGAGCCACTAGTGCTAAATGGACGATGTTCCCCGGGGGAGCCACTAGTGCTAAATGGACGATGTTCGCCGGGGGCGCCACTAGTGCTAAATGGACGATGTTCCCCGGGGGAGCCACTAGTGTTAAATGGACGATGTTCGCCGGGGGAGCCACTAGTGCTAAATGAACGATGTTCCCCGGGGGAGCCACTAGTGTTTAATGGACGATGTTCCCCGGGGAACCACTAATGTTAAATGGACGATGTTCCCCGGGGGAGCCACTAGTGTTAAATGGACGATGTTCGCCGGGGAGCCACTAGTGCTAAATGGACGATGTTCCCCGGGGGAGCCACTAGTGCTAAATGGACGATGTTCCCCGGGGGAGCCACTAGTGTTAAATGGACGATGTTCCCCGGGGGAACCACTAGTGTTAAATGGACGATGTTCCCCGGGGGAGCCACTAGTACTAAATGGACGATGTTCCCCGGGGGAGCCACTAGTGATAAAAGGACGATTATCAAGCCATGTGGAGAGAGGAGGTCTGGGGGCCTAATTACTGAGTACATTTTGTAAGTCATATTTATTTTTAAGAGTGAATATTATTTTTGGTGAGTCACATGTTATTGTATTTTTATAATTGAGTGAGGATATTATTTTTGATGAGTTATTCATTCTATGATTGAGGGAGGAGGCTATTTTGGTGAGTTATATGATTTTATGATTGAGGGAGGAGGCTATTTTGGTGAGTTATATATTTTTTTACGATTGAGGGAGGAGACAAATTGGTGAGCCAAATTATTTACAGTAGAGGAGACGAGTTTTACATTATAGTAGAGGGAGGTGAGGATATTTTATGTGACAAATTTTGATATACAAATTTACTCCTTTATTTTCTTAAACTATATTTTAGAGCGGAGTTTATTTTTGTAAGTGCAGTAAAATGAGATAATTTATTATTTTAACATGGTATATATTTTATTATGTTATGTGATGATAGTGCACAGTCTGTTGGAATCATATTGTTTTATTATGTTGTAATTTTAAAATGGTGATGATACATAAAGATACATACCGCAGGTGTGACATTTGTTATGTATTATTGAAAATCCGGTCAGCACCTAGAGGGGAGCCATGCTGCCCAAATTTTCATTTGGCAAAAAGTAGTTGTGTTTTATAGGATTTCTGATAAAATTTATAATGATACCTTACCAATACATGCTTGCCATGTGTTTCGTAAGTGTCGTTACTATTAGCATGCGCTGAGCGGAGCCATGCTGCCCAAATTTTCATTTGGCAAAAAGTAGTTGTGTTTTATAGGATTTCTGATAAAATTTATAATGATACCTTACCAATACATGCTTGCCATGTGTTTCGTAAGTGTCGTTACTATTAGCATGCGCTGAGCGGAGCCATGCTGCCCATATTTTCATTTGGCAAAAAGTAGTTGTGTTTTATATGATGTTTGATCATTATTATGATGATATCTTACCAATACATGCTTGCCATGTGTTTCGTAAGTGTCTTTACTATTAGCATGCGCTGAGCGCAGCCATGCTGCCCAAATTTTCATTTTGTATTAAATAACTTGGGCCTTTTTCGTACGTCTGAAATGTGTAATCATATTTTTAACACTTTTTTAATGTGCTTATACCTTTTCTTTTACTCATCGGATTCGAATTCATAGGTGAGGGAGGGTGCTAGCTGAGTAGTATTACAGAAGCCATTGTAGGAGTGGGGTGCCAGAGTATTGAATAGGGGTGTGACTGAATCCTGTATGTTGTAGTCTGGGAATAAGAAAATAAAGTACTGTTGAAGTTGAATTGGAAAGACCTACTTGGAGAATTATTTAGATGCACTTCTGTTTGTAAAAGGTATCAAAGGTGGGATTCTGCCCCCACGACTTGCCCACGTCTCAATACAAAACTTTTCGTGTTCCCATTTTGGGAACTGGTGTCAACCCGGCCACCTGACTTTATACTCAAAGTTACCGACCAATCAGGTTTCATAATTAAATACACATTGAGACAGTCCATCTAAAACAAAGGTTCGTCCTGTTCGTCATCCCTTTTCGGCCGTCCCGCCACAGTAATAATTATTCTCTTCGAATGGAGTTAAACTTGTTTTTGCAATACATATGCCCTTTAAGCAAATTTGCCACCGCACTGGTTTCATGCACTAGCGATCTCGGGGTCATGTTTCTTCAATACTTCAAAACCAACTTTGAATTTGATCGGGCCTGTCCGGGCCCACCTCTGGGATTGAGCCACTTCATTATTCAGTCATAAATTCACGCCATAACATTTGTGATTCAATTGTTCTGAACTTACTTCTTTCACATCTTAAACCATTGTAACCCCGAACACAGTTACAGGTGTATTGATTGACTCCATCTCGGCATGTACCTCTATTTAAGCAAGGGGAAGATGCACACTCATTGATATCTGAGAAAAAAGAACATTTATAAATGTAATCGATATGGCGCAGGATGCTGGACACCTAATCAGTCTCAAACACTGAATTATATAAAAGGGTGGCTGAGGATATAATGTGGTGTGATCAAGCAAAATGAATCTGAAGTCCGACATATTCGATTATTATTTTTTTACTTTGATGTATAAAACATTTGCAAAGCTACATTTTGCAGAAAACCCCATTGAAATTGGACAAAGGGTTTCCAAAACAAAGGAAAGAGAGGAAAGTATTTCCTTTGTTTGACTATATCTCAAAATCAATATTTCTGACTTTCAACTGATTTTGCTTGATCACATCTCATATTATACATCACCATATTGTGAATAAGAGCAATGTTGTCTTTTATTCACCTTATATAATATATGCCTATAGTGAGTTCTAAAATGCATACAGCATTCTTGGGGCACGAATCATTGTCAAATTTGTATAACATGTATTACTATACGGCAATTCGCATCCTATGCTATTATGAGAAACGGGAAGGAAAGGAACAGCTAGCACCCCTTGAGAAGACCAATCAATGTTGCTACATGGAATGTGCGTAGCATGTCAGACGGGATAGTGGAAATAGTAGAGAAGGAGATAATTGCATCAAAGAATTGACACAAACCTACCTATAAACCTTGTTCTTTCTTAAAATTTGTAATAAACAAAAACCTTTTTGGCGTTTTAAGTCTTTACCCATGTTTAGTCTATATGGGTTACACATTTAATATTGATATATATATATATATATATATATATATTACAGAATGTGAACAGTTACGGTGGATAACAGGTGAAATAGTCTTTAATTCATATCCATATGCACATTTCACACTTAATGTGACCTATCAATCCGATGGCACTTCCATCTAATTAATGATTTCATAAATGATATGTTCTCAATAATTATTGATAATTCTAGATTTGAAACGGAAGCATTTTCAAAATAGCCCCACAGAGATTTGTGTCCCGCTTTTGCTGGAATCGACCATATACATGATTTGTGCCTTTAATAATTCATCCCATCAGCAAAATGAAAACGACTGAATGCAAAATTGGCATTGCAATTTGTTGCGTGAGTATAATGGGTATGGGGCTCGATGATTGCAACAAGATTAAATCAACGTTTTGAAGACATTTCGGAGTTTTGCCTCGAAAAACAATTGGGCAATGTTCTCAAAAAATCGTTTTATTTATTACAAATTAAAGCAAATAATGTAAGACCGTATAATCAGGAACCTTTTCTGTGAATCAGTAACATAGTTTATGCAGACTGTTCCAGTTTCTATCAATGTAATCTGTGACCAAACTAAATTCACCACTTGAGCAAATTTGTCACCGCAAATTACTGGTTGCACGCACTAGCGATCTCGGGGTCATGTTTCTTCTGTACTTCGATCGTCCAGATCTTTGAATTTGATCGGGCAGCTAAGCTCGTCTAGTCCAGGGTGGTATGGGACGGCTCTATCGGGTCTAAATCGCGATTAGATAAATCAGGGTATAAAGTTGTGTTCGGGACTGTCCGGACAAACCCCTGGGACTGAAACACTTCTTTGTTCAGTCATAAAGTTACGCCATCACATTTTGTAACTCAATTATACTGAAGTTAACTTACTTCTTTCACATCTTAAACCATTGTAACCTGGAACACAGTTACAGGTGTATTGATTGACTCCATCTCGGCATGTACCTCTATTTAAGCAAGGGGAAGATGCACACTCATTGATATCTGAGAAAAAAAGAACATTTATAAATGTAATCAATATGGCACAGGATGCTAGACACCTAACTAGTCTCAAACGTTCTTGCTACACAACACTATTATGCACTACCCTATTGTGAACAAGAGCAATGCTGCCTTTTATTCATCTGGTATAATATGTGCCAAGAGTGAGTTCTCAGTTTTCATAACATGTGTAGTTGATCATACGGCAATTAGCATTCTATGCTATTATGAGAAACGGGAAGGAACGAAACAGCACCCCTTGAGGAAACCCCTTTAAATAAATAAATAAATAAATAAATAAAATAAATAAATAGTACGGAATAAAGTCTGGTGCGGTTGCACAAGCATTACATGTTCGATATGGACATAACATAGGATTGTATCACGATGCCTGAACAAATACAGAAATAATTAAATAAATATAACTATATAAATAAATACTAATGAATCTATAAACAAGAAACTATATATCTAAATGGAAAACGGATATGATAGATTAATAAATATATAATTAAAAATAAACAAATAAACAAAAAATAAATATATAAATAAATAAATAAATAAATAAATAAATATGCTATTATGAGAAACGAGAAGGAACGAAACAGCACCCCTTGAGGAAACCAATCAACGTTGCTACATGAAATATGCATAGCAGGTCAGAATGGATAGTGGAAATAGTAGAGAAGGAGATACTTGCCAAAGATATTGGGAGTATCAGAACTGCGGTGCTAGGACAAGGAATATTTACAACTGAAGATGGCAAACGAAGTTGGGTATTTTCGATATGTTGATATTCATGAAATAATTATCTAGCAAGAAAGGTTATTTTAAAATCCGATGGCCTTTCCACCTGACGATTCACTTGATACTATGTTCTCACTTGATAAGTCTATATTTGAAACGGAAAATAAAAAATTGTCCCTAGAAAGAATTTAGCCCCGCTTTCCCTGGAATCCACCATATACATGGAAAATATGATAGATCTTTAATAATTCAACTGACGGCAATATGAAAACGACTGAATTCAAGATTGGCATTGTAGTTTGTTAATGTTGCGTGATTATGATAAGTACGGGGCTCAATGATTGCGACATGATCAAGACAACGTTTTGTAAACATTTCAGAGTTTTGTCTCGAAAAACAATTTTAAAATAATCAGAAAACAAAACAAAACAAAACAAAAACAAAAACCCACAAAAAAACATACCTTTCTAACCAGCATCACTTCTGACACATGAAAAGATGACAAAGTTAGTGGAAAGAGGTAAAGAATGTGTGAAATGAGGGAATTTTCTCAAACAAAATCATTGCCGTTTCCATGCACGATTGATCTCGGGCTCATGTTTCTTCGATACTTCGATTGTCCATGTCTTTGAATTTGGTCGGCAGCTAAGCTCGTCTTGTCCAGGCTCGTATCGGGTGGCTCTATCTGAACTAAATCGCCGTCCCTTAGGATATTTGTTTTTCGGACAATTGGTATAGCTTCGAAAACATGACCATGTTTCCAACACTTAGCTAAATCAGGGTATAAAGTTGTTCTTGACCAACGTGTGTTCGGTACTATCCGGGCAAATCCCTGGGACTGAACGACTTACAGACTTGACATTTAATATGGAATATTTTTTCACAAAATTCCAAGACTGGTCTGGACGGAGTCTGCATAAACCGCACGGGCTAAATATTAATTAGGGTGTGTCTGGAGATGGTGAAAAATAATTTTTTGATAGATGATGTGCTTTCCATAAGTTTACATTATGGTTCTCATAATGTAGCGAATTTGCCTAAAATGGCGGATTTAGGGAGGCTGAATTTGAGCTTTGTAGGGGACACAATTTCGGACTTTATGCAACATTGTTCAGTTATTATCAAATTTATAGGGGTTTGAGGTGATATTTCTTAAACTTCGTCAGCAAATGGCATTCATCACACCTCAAATACACTTGCAATGTACCAATATTTGGACCATGGGAGGAGCTTTAAAATAAGGCTCTTAAAAGTGGTACGTACTCAGAAAGTTTGAATGGCCCCACTGGGGTAAAATGTTATAAACCTACGGTACAAAACAACTTCGTGGATTCCTTGTTGTCCAATGAACTCACACTGTTTCTTTGTGTACAGTAAGTTTATAACATTTGGCCCCAGGGGGCCATTCATACTTTCTGAGTGCGTACCACTTTTGAGAGCCATATTTTTAAAGCCCCACCCACTTTCAAAACTGGTAGATTACAAGTGCATTTCAGTTCTGACAAACACTTATTGGTATTTAGGTTCAGTATTAATACCGCCTCAAACCTCAATAAATTTGATAATATCAGAATAATGTTGCTCAAATTCAGAAATTTAACCCCCACAAATATCAAATTCAGTCTCCTTAAATCCGCCATTTTAGGCTAATTCACTACATTATGAGCGCCATAATGTAAACTAATGGAAAGTACGTTTTCTGACAAACAATTATTTTACACCATCTCCCGACACACCCCAATTAATATTTAGCTATTGCGGTTTATACAGACCCCTACCAGACCAGTTTTGTAATTTTGCGAAAAAATATTCCATATTAAATGTCAAGTCTGTATTTATTCAGTCATAGATTCACGCCATTACATTTATGATTCAATTATTCTGAACTTACTTCTTTCACATCTTAAACCATTGTAACCCCGAACACAGTTACAGGTGTATTGATTGACTCCATCTCGGCATGTACCTCTATTTAAGCAAGGGGAAGATGCACACTCATTGATATCTGAGAAAAAATAACATTTATAAATGTAATCAATATGGCACAAGAAGATAGACACCTAACTAGTCTCAAAGTATCTTGCTACACAACACTATTATGCACTACTCTATTGTGAATAAGAGCAATGCTGCCTTTTATTCACCTGATATAGTATGTGCCAAGAGTGAGTTCTAAAATGCACACCGCATTCTTGGGGTACGAATTATTGACAGTTTGTATAACATGTGTAGTTGACAATACGACAATTTGCATTGTATGCTATTATGAGAAACGGGAAAGAACGAAACAGCACCCCTTGAAGAGACCAATCAATGTTGCTATATGGAATATGCATAGCAGGTCAGAATGGATAGTGGAAATAGTACAGAAGGAGATACTTGTCAAAGATATTTAGATATTGGGAGTATCAGAACTGTGATGGCTCGTACAAGGAAGATTTACAACTGATGGTGGCAAACGAATTTGGGTATTTTCTACGGATGTTAATATTGATGAAATACTTATCTCTCGCCGTCTCCGGCAAGAAAGGTTATTTTTCAGTCCGATGGCACTTCCACCTAATGATTCACTTGATATTATGTTCTCACTTGAAATTTGAATCGGAAAATAATTTTAAAATTGCCCCCAGAAAGAATTTTGTGCACAGATATTGCCATGATAGTAGGACGAATCCACTTGTTCTTCAACAGTCACGCATGTGGATTTTGTTCCGCCGTGCTATAATAGTTTCGAGAGATGAGCTGAGGCAATCAGGCTAAGTATAACACCCCACCTGTAGGGTAGATATAATACATTTCTTTCCCACTGTGCATGCACCACTTCCATTCATCATCTGATATGACTCATTTTTACGATTTGCGCAGGTTAGTTAACCTCTTTAACGTTACCAAGTTAAGACTATTCGAATTTTGTCACAGACAGGAGCTTACCATATTCTTTCAACAGATATATTCAACTGCAAGTCAAGCAATAGGTTTTGCAAATACTAAAAATAACGGGACATATTCAAGGATTTGAGATATGATTATACATTGAATAATAATAGTAAATACACCACCATACATGCCGGCATACATGTTACCGTAGCTAGAAAAAATTCCAGAAATGATTTCAAGTTGCGGTCACTCAATTCATCTCAATGTATCTATGTGCTTGAGAGAGGTGCCCTTATTGTCACTGAGTTATTAATTCTGTACAGACATCGAGACACTATTTCAACAATATGATTTTGGAAGACAGCTTATAGCTGAATTTCATTACATCGCTGAGCTATAGCGATTGCTTTTTAGCCAATGAGATCAACTAACTGAACTTACTTCTTTCACATCTTAAACCATTGTAACCCCGAACACAGTTACAGGTGTATTGATTGACTCCATCTCGGCATGTACCTCTATTTAAGCAAGGGGAAGATGCACACTCATTGATATCTGAGAACCAAGAACATTATAATTGTAATCAATATCGCACAGGAGGCTAGACACCTAACAGGTCTCGAACTATCTTACCACATAGCATTAAAAAGGTTGAGGCTATAGGCACTACCATATCGTGAATAAGAGCAATGTTGCCTTTTATTCACCCTATGTGCATACCGAATTCGTGGGGCACGAATCATTGACAGTGTACATGACATGTATGGTTGAAAATACAATATTTCGCCTCCTATGCTATTATGATAAACATATTAGTACGGAATAAAGTCTGGTGCGGTTGAACAAGCATTACAGGTTCGATATGGACTTAACATAGGATTGTATCACGATGCCCAAACAAATACAGAAATAATTAAATAAATATAACTATATAAATAAATACTAATGAATCTATAAACAAGAAACTATATATCTAAATGCAAAACGGATATGATAGATTAATAAATAAATAAATACAAAATAAACAAATAAACAATAAATAAATAAATAAATAAATAAATAAATAAATAAATAAATAAATAAATAAATAAAATAGAATGGTTTGGCTTCAAAAACTTGAACCTGTTTCCAAATGCAACAATATCTATTCCCGAATTCAAATTTCCAGTACCAAAATTGATTTTTCAGATTAGTGGTATTTTGTTATCACAATAATATGTACTTTATATATTTATCTGCAAAATGCGTTGTGTTATTGCTTGAAAATGCATTTGTGGTGAATAACATGGTTGGAAATGACGCTTTTAATTTTAAAGCGAACATGGACAACATAGCCCATGTCTTCGTGCAAATTATGACGTTGGTTTTAGATCCTATATCTTGTTAAAATTTTTTTATTTTTATTGAGGTTTGGGTGAATACAAAATGAAAAGGTCACAGAGTAGGACATATCATAATAGCCAATTTCATAATATCAGAAATACAACGTATTTCAAAATTATCACGGACATACCTTAATTCCTCGTACCTAAACATTTTCTATCAACATCTTACGAAAGTTTAATCGGAAAACACTGAGATTATTGTAATAATATAAGGAGCAGGATTATGACAAACACCTCAAAGCATAACTTTAATTGAGTAATATTCAATACAATGGCAAACGAGGCTAGGTACTTGCTACTGATATTGATAAAATGTTTATCTATCGGTGATACTGCAATTCATTGAGTAGATATATCAAATATTTTGTACTGATAAGTTTTTACTCCAGTTGTACTCACTTAGGTTACAGTGGTTCCCTTCCCAGCCAGGAGCGCACATGCACTCATATTGATTATACTCATCAACACAGGTCCCAGAATTCAAGCAAGGGTTGCTTGTACACTCATCTGTGTCTGAAATTCAAAGAATTGAACAACATCAGAAATATTTCTACCCCATTTACAATTTTCTTTACCCACATAGATTTTTTGAGGTTAGTGGTGATATAATGTATCTGCAAACAAAATGCGTTTTGTTATTGCTTTGAATTTTGTTATTTGCACATGCCTTATGGTGCTAAATTATGACGGATGTGTTAGATCCTCTATCTTGTTTAGAAATAAATTGAATCCTATATTTGACAGTTTAACCCATTGGCATATTTATTGAGATTTGAGTTAATACAAAATGAACAGGTTGTCGGACATTATCATAACACTCGGAACGCTAGTGAATCGATGACTATTGTTATACTAGGCTCACTCAGTCATTTAAAGAGCCAATACAAACGATCGAATTTGGTGTTGAAATGAGCAAAATTTTTCATACCTTTTCATTGTAAAATTAATTTTCTCGGCCAAATGAAAAGCAATAATTACATTTTTTTCAGTAAATGTCAGGAAAAGATATAATGTTTGGTACTGTTTCTGTTTTTTTACAAACACCTGGTGTTAAACTTAGGTATGAAATTTAGGCTTCTAGTGCAAGATTTTCGATTTTCACAGGCTTCAACTTGCCCCATGAGCTTTTTTGGGGTCAACATTTTTGCTTTTCAAAGTAACATAATTCGCTAATGAAGATATTTCCCAACTTTCCGAAGCACATCATATACGGCCATATACGAGTATCATAGTTTTGTCAGAATTTCGGTTTTGATTGCACCATTTTTCAATTCCGAATACCAAGTTTGTCAAAATCAACTCACGAATGTACCCATGGATGGATGATTTTACAAGCCACAATAGAAATATTGATTATTTCTGCTGGTTATATTAGAAATGAAGTACTGAGTTGGACATTTTGGCAGTCGCAAGTAAAACAGCTGAGATCAAAACGGATATTCTGACAAAACTATAATATACAGACCCCCACGATGTGTCTTATAGAGGTGGGAAAAGGCTGTCTTCAGCGATCGAACAATATTAGTTTGAAGTAAAAAAAAAAAAAAGCTTACGGGCGAAGTTGAGGCCTATAAAAATCTTACACTAAAAGACTCAATTTCATGCCTAATTTTAACACCAGGATTTTTTAAAAGTACATCCAAGTTTTTATCCGACATTACTGAACAAAAAAAATTATTGTTTTTATTTGACCGAGACAATTAATTTCAAAGCAAAAAGGTGAATTTCTGAATTATGCCAATTTCAACATGTATCGATCAACTTTTAACACGACTATTAATTTAGTTTAGTTTATTTTACCATTAATCAACTTCTACATAAGTAAAACAAAATCATATTGTGGGAGACCAAACAGAGCAGGACTCGAACATTTTTGGCCACCCTTTATAAGAAGTTAAACATTCAGGACGAAACACGATCAAACGACGTATCAGGACATAATTATGTGCAGACAAAGACCGGACAGGACACGTGAGACAGAGAATGTTGGCTATGGTTTGAGATTACTTATTAAACATAGTAATCTTATCCGTTCTATTTTTAATCAACTTAGGCATGTGCAGTGTAAATATCTCCGTTTTTCATCACATTTAAAGTTTCTTCAACTCCTTAAAGCTAATAGGGCCATCCCTGTTGGTCTATTGGTCAAGTCATCCGCTAATTTATCGCATAGTCTTTGTCTTCAACTGCATTAGAATATCATCAATCAAGCTTCTTCTTCGATCATGGAGGTTACTTTGTACTGCATGTACTCAGAAGTTTATGTACCTTACAGATTCTCTTCGTCAATCTGTTGGTGAGCAAGATTTCGTGCATATGTTAAACAAACTTCACACTATTGGCCAAAAGTTCCAAACAAGTCTTCTTTAAACTAAGAACAACAAGCTTAGAAGAGGTCATTATTACTCTACGGGCGACAACCAAGTCTCGTTGACACCTACCAGGACCAGTGATAGTCACAGGGCTACTGATTCCCAGCTCCATAGTCATGATAGTTGTGGATCTTCCTCGGTGAATGGCGATAGGGTAGAGAAGGATGTTTTGGACCATGGTGATAGTACCAAAGTTTACAGATCTCGGAGATGGATTAAGCGCTCTCGTTACAGGAAATTGGCTCGCCATGGTAGAGAGACAATGACTTCAACCAATACCATTGTTAATCTTTCTTCGTATGAGCTTACCGAGCCAGAAAAAGCTGTCCTTTCTAAGGGTCTCAAGTTTTGTCGTACTCCTCGCTATATTAATTATATAGAACTACGGGCTGATCTGAGTGAGTTTGCAAGGCGTTTACGACTTCGGGAACACTTTTACAATCCTGAAACCGATCTTGATAGTACTGATGGCTCGTCCATGGCTGAGGTCAATACCTATTCCAGACATCCTTTACTTAGGAAGAAGAGCACATACACCCCACCTCCTGGTAAAGATTTGGCTCTTGATGCGTACATCACAGCTGTCGAGACTGATGTACTTAATGTTGGTCCAAGGAAGGTTTATCCTAACATCAGCAAAGAAGAACGTGATGCTATCAACAGTCTCGAACATAACTCTAACTTGATCATCAAGGAAGCCGATAAGGGCGCTGCTATTGTCATCATGTATGTGGAGGATTATCTTTCTGAGTGTCATCGCCAACTTAATGACGCTACATATGACAAGCCTCTTCCTAAAGATCCTACGGCTGTGTTTGCTCGTAAAGTTACAGCAGCGGTTAAGGATGCTCGTTCTGCAGGCATCATTGATGAGGATATGCAGTTTGTGCTTACTCCCAACCAACCTAGACAGGGCCGTTTTTATGTCCTCACGAAGATCCATAAGATATATGACTCTTTTCCAGTAGGAAGACCAATCATAATCGGATGTGGTACAGCTACAGAAAAGATTTCTCTTTTCGTTGATCAGCATCTAAAGCCTTATGTCAAGACATTGCCATCCTATGTGGAGGATGATAACGACTTCTTACGGAAGCTAGTTCAGATCAACGAACAACATGGTCCTCTTCCTGATGATGCTATCCTGTGTACTATGGACGTCACTGTATTGTACACAAACATTCCTACCAATGAGATGAGTTTATTACAGCTTGTCATCACTATTTGTCCCAGCAGCACTCAACTACTTAAGTGGAAGTGTTTAGCAGATTTATGGAGCTCACACTGACTCAAAATAACTTTGAACTTGCTGGAAAACATTATATCCAGGTTCTTGGCACTGCCATTGGAACCCGCATGGCTCCTTCTGGGGCTTGTCTGTTTATGGGTCGATTAGAGGAGAACTTCCTCTCTGTTGCTAGCAAAAAGCCTCTTATTTGGCTGAGGTACATCGATGATGTATTCTTGATTTGGACATATGGAGAAGAAGAATTTGACAATTTCATCGCTCATTGCAACACAAGACATCCGACCATCAAATTTACGGCTGAACGCTCTTGCAACTCCATTTCATTTTTAGATGTTATGGTTGGCCTTCAAAATGGATTTCTTGAAACAGACCTCTACTCCAAACCAACTGACACACATCAGTATCTTCTATGGTCGTCTTGTCATCCTAAACATACCAAGCAGAGCCTCCCGTATAGTCTTGCTTTTAGATTACGCCGCATTTGTTCTTCTGATGATGCCCTCGCCACAAGAGTTGACCAACTGAAACAACATCTCCTAGATAGAAGGTACCCAGCAAAGGTCATTCAGAAAGCCATTGATGTTCCTAGATCAGAAGCATTGGAACCCCGTCAAACCAGTGATAACAAGGGTGATGGACGCATACCATTCGTCATGACATATGACCCTTCGTATTCTTCAATTGCTTCCATCATCAAGAAGTACCTCCCCATTCTTCATTCTTCAAAACGTTGCAAAGCAGCTACCTCTGAACCGCCTATGGTAGCATTTAGACGGCCACGGAACATCAAAGATGCCATAGTCAGATCGGCTATGAAACCAACTTCTCAGGTCCAGCATAGAGGGTTCGAGCCATGTAACAAATGTGCGGCATGCAAACATAAACACAGTGCATGCTGTACACATCACACAGTCTCAAGTCAAGATTTTTCGAGCTATGTTACTGGTCAACATTTTAACATCAATCACCCCCTAAATTGTCATTCGACCAACGTGGTTTATATCATCAATTGCAAGAAGTGCGGGCAAAATATGTGGGAGAGACTAAGCGTGCCTTGAAAACTAGATTGTTGGAACATTGTGGTGACACAAAACATAACCGTGATAAACCAGTGGCCAGGCTAACCACACTTGTGATGACATACAGATCATGACCATTGATAGACCCAGTAGCACTAACTATTTCCACAGACTGGCTCTTGAGTCTAAATGGATCAACATTTTACAGAATTCTGCTCCTCTGGGTATGAATGTTAAAGGTCATCGTTAAAAAATAATATTATTTCTTTGGTCAGTTATTCTGGTCCTCCTTCATTGTTTTTCTTTAATCTTTTGTTTGTTGCAAAATCGGACCACCTTGGTATCTCTGGTGTCCCCGCTGTATGGTCTGGGAGGCGGAGCCGACGCGTGGAGACGTTGGTACGTCCTGGATGTCCCACCTAGGTGGGCTGTACAGTTTCGGGTATCGGATGGTACCAACAGTGGTCCATATATTTGTTAGGCCTTTGGCTTTTCAAAATTTCCCTTCCCTTTTATATATTGCTTTTGACTAGAATGGCTGACCATAGATTTGCTTTTTCCCTTTTTGACGTGGTTGGCCTTTTATACTTGCACATGTCTGTTTTTCTCACCTAATTGATTTTCCCTTGTATATTTTTTATTATTATTCTAATTTCTTATCATTCTATGCTTGTCACTTTCTTTTGCTGTCTTTCTCATTTAAACTCTGGCAGTGCTAGTTACTAGTGCTACTTGTTTTTACCTTGTAAAAGGGATGTTTTTATGCGCCCGAAACGTCGGTTGTTTTGTCTTTTTTAACCCTAAATGTTGGATGTTGTTGTACATATTAAACAGTTTTTAACATTTATTTTCCTTGGTTATGTACACTACTTGAATCTTTTTAAGATCCATTTCCCTGCTGGTCAGTTGGTACTGTTTTAGTTTGCTTTTTTGCTCTTATTAAACAGTACTACATCAACTTAGCTCACTTCCGGTAATTTTTACCGGCGTGACCTCTGCTGTTACGTAACGCAATGTTGAAAATCAGGTGGCAGATACGGTTTTTCAGAAAACTCAAAAAAATGGAATACACGAGTCGTTTCTCCCTTCATTTCCATATTGAGCCCATAGATAAGATATGAAACATGAGTATAAGGCAAAGAATAACGTGTAAAAGTTGAATTATTGTGGAAAAAATGAATGCTTTTGGTGCGTGAAGTAGCCTAAAAATGAGAGAAAATGCATGTCACGATCACTAAAATGGTTATATCTACAGCTTTGAGGAAACGCCGGCCTAATGCTTTTCTGTTATGATAAACATTAATTAACCACAGCTTGTATTAAAATTTCAGCGAAAATGAGCGGTGGAATAACCTAGTCGTAGGTTGAAAAGTTGCGTTCTTTGAGTCCTCGTGTAAGCGCACGTTGCAAGTGTCACGATGCTTCACAAAATGGATCCCAGCCGGCGCTGTCTATTATACATGTTATATTGATTAATATAGCAATTAAAAACGTCTATTGTTATTTATTTTATAAATGCAAAATTCTCTATTGTGTAACAAAATATTGTAGTCGTCAAAGAAGGTAGTATCATCTCATTTAACTGAAGTACAAGCAGTTTTGAAAAGATTGTTGTTGAATGAGATCCTTGAACATGTTGAACGAGAAATAAGATAGCAAAAGAATACCCTTTGCCCGAACAAGTTGTGATGGCTTAGTGGACAGAGGGAAGGTGTGCAGTGCGGAAGGTTGAGAGTTCGATTCCCATGTTATCTTATCGATGATGTGGAATTTTTCAGTTCGTTTTTCTTTTCTTTTTTCCTCTCCCTTTTGTCTTTAATAATATAGACCTAATGAATGTCAGCTTGAAGGCCCACTTTTTTCATGATTTATTTCTTGTTCATGTTTAAGCCTAATCCTACATTCGAGTTCATATCTTTTAAAAAAAATGCATTTAAGTTCAGTAGCTTTCAATATGAAATAATCAAATACCTAAAGCATGTCAAACTTAAGTAATTTTTAAAAGTTCAAGGTCTATCAAATAAAGGAACGTCAACACAGATTTTCAAGATTTTTTAATTGGACTAGACCCCTCCTCTATCGGCAACATATTTGATGAGTTTTTATGCATACATATCAAATCATGAGATGCACGAATTTCAAGCCTAATATTTTGGCATATTTGTAATTTTTACACAATGTCCAACTTACACCTCGGATTACACCTAATTGGAATCAGCCAAGTTCGTCTAGATAGAGCAACTAACTTTGATGTCTTATTAAGACTAATCCCCCATAGAACACCGCAGTTAAGCGGTCAAGATATTAAGTGTTTTCTTTCATTTTTATCTCACCACTTTTGCTTCAAATGTAACGTGAAAACCTTCCTGACAGGTATTTACTGATATTATAAATATTGTTATAATTTTTGGAATAACACAACTTAAAATTTGCCCGAAATCGTATATTATGGCTTTAATAAAAATATGAAAACTAGAATTTAAAAATATGAGTTAAAATAAAATCAAAAATCAAATGGAGGTTCTTTCGGGGTTCGAACCAAGATCGAACTTCCAAATACATGTATTTACCACTAAGCCATACCAGAGATATGATTAATTCGGTGACAATAATAGCAATGTTATTCTCACTCAGTGGCTCACTCATATATTCTATTTCTGGAATGAATTAACACCGTCCAAATAATGTAACACAAACCTTTATGCTGACTTTTAAAATTGTTTGAACGTTGGGAGTATTATTTTCAAGTTAAATAACCAACAATGGACAATTGACAATGAAAGTTTCTTTGCAGGAAAAACATCGGCCGTACAATATATGGCGTGACAGTAGTCACGCACAAAGAT
This sequence comes from Amphiura filiformis, assembly GCF_039555335.1. Classification (NCBI taxonomy): domain Eukaryota; kingdom Metazoa; phylum Echinodermata; class Ophiuroidea; order Amphilepidida; family Amphiuridae; genus Amphiura; species Amphiura filiformis. The sequence continues at coordinate 62,871 of NW_027305635.1, forward strand.
AAACATTTCAACATGTTCAATATGCGACTAGAAATATACCCCAACCAAAAATCATGAAATTTTTAGGCAAGCTAACTTTAATTATTCTATAACATGACACCCATTTTTGATTCCGGCGCTTTTTCTTGCTTGATGATATGAACATTTTTGTGTTCGTGACATGCAATTTTTCTCATTTTCCGAGCTACTTTGGACATGTTCAAGCTTCTTTTTTCCCATTTAATTCAACTTTTACACGTTATTTGTTGCTTTACACAAATGTTTGATATCTTATCTGTGGTCAGGGTACATAAATGGAGCAATATACGACCCGTGTCTTTCATTTCTGGAGCTATTTTGATAAAAAAGCGTTTGCCGGCTAAAATTTCAACATTGTGTTACGTAACCCGTGTTCACCAACCCGTATAAATTTTCTGTCGAACAAAAGAGGTCACGAAGTTGCTGTCGTACTGTAAACATAATAATAATATAATTGTAATTACATGAAACATCACACAAACTAACGAAATTATTCATAACGAGATAATTGAATTTTTGATATTTAAACTGATATTATTCCATAGTTTAAGACCTTGTTGTCTAACAGTGTTACGGGCTATAAATCATTTTTAAAATGATGTGCTCTATGCATATCATATGACCTTGTACTATGTGCATGGATCGTACTAGCTTTAATAAAATAATTTGCAAAAATATCTGGTAGAAGTTCATTATAATATTTATAGATGAAAATTGCTTTCTGCAGTTTGTGGATATCATAAACAGTGAGACTATTGAATGAAGCAAAAAGGGGCGGAGTGTGTGCAACAGAATTTTAACACAGTCGAATTATTCGCTTTTGCTTAATATGGATTTTGTTTAAGATTCTGTTATTTTGATCAGCCCGAATAATATTACAATAAGAAATGTGTGGCAAAAACAAACTTGTATATTAAAGATAGGACATGTTTGAGCCGAAATAAAACACCAGAATATTTGGACACAATATATGTTGTGTGGTGGTTCCAAGGAAAGGACTCATTCAGATGAGCAATGGTTTTTGGGGTTGTGGTGAGCAGCTGTGGTTTCGGATTAAGATGTATAGGTGCGCCATGGCTACAGAGCTATGCGCTCTGTATCCATGGCGCCTATGTCCAAGGGTATTAGGTTTGGCAGACAACGGTGGCCGATCATTTAAAGGGGGTGACCCTATTGGTTTAGGATATGGATTGTCTTCAAACTTACATACAATATCAAATATCGTCCCCTTTATGCATCTATGTGAGAAAACGAGAATATTTTCAGCGTAAATGTGAATAATTAGCACAATCAGCAAGCCAATCATTGCGTGAATTGCATTATGGCCCGGCATCCAGAAACATGCAGCACCGTTGCCGTATTCCCGTCGCCATACCACTACTCCCATCATTCTTGACAATATACCTTATTCCTTTTGTTTTAATTCGACCCTGAATTTTTTTTAAATTTTGTATATCATCATTAAACATTTTTCATTTATTTTATGACTTTTGTAAGTTAAAAAAACTGAGTTTTCATTCTTGTAGTTTTAATTTACTAATTAATTATTAATTAATTGGTAGAGGGGGACATTTTTTCTTATATTATTTTTCATGTTCCTCGTATCATGCTTGAGAAGATAAGGTCTTGTTTTGTATTTATTTCGCCCCTTATGTATTACTTTATTTTTGTTTTCAGCGTTTTAACTAATTAATCAATTTTGTAGAGGGGGACATTTTTTCTAATATATTTTTTTCATGTTCCTCGTATCATGCTTAAGAAGATAAGGTCTTGTTTTGTCTTTATTTCACCCCTTATGTATTAAGGGGATATTTTATTTGGGATAATTACCGTCCCGTTATCTTGCTATTTGATGACAAAATCAGCGGGACAAAAATATGTACCGAGGGAAAAATATGACAGGGCTCACTGATTTGGAGATTTGCTGGCTAGCGCCTATTGGCCGTTGCTGGCGGGGTGGAATAGCGTCCAGTGTGATTCCAAGGAATTTGATAAAAGAAACCTTCGAAATTTAAACATTGTCAACATAATATGGCTGAATTGTGATACATTCTATTGCTAGACCTGTTTTTAAAAATAATGTATTTTTTTTTTATATTGAGTGATAATTTATTTGCCTTAAGCCAGTTTGAAATTCTTGATTTATTGTGTTGATTAGATAGATGAAGTCTTTATGGAAAGCCAAGAGATTAGTGTCATCTGCGAAAATTATAAATTAAAAAAACTTTGAGGAGTAAACAATAACGTTCAAATATAGGATGATAAGTAAAGGATATAAAATTGAGCCTTGAGGAACGCCGCAAGTTGAATGAATTAATGACGATTTAACGTTATTAAATGAAACATATTGTGGCCTACTTATGAGGTAGTTACTGAACCACTCGCAAGCAACGCCGCGTACACCGTAATGAGTTTAGATAGAAGAATGTCATGGTTTAGCGCGTCAAATGCCTTCGAGAGGTCCAGGAAGATCCCAACACTGCACTATGCTGATTGTTATCAAAGTCAGTGACAATTTTGTTGTATGCATCCATAATAACCATAACAGAAGAATAATTTGGGCGAAAACCAAACTAAGATTGATGCAAAATATTGAAACTTGAAATAAAACCATATAATCTTTTGTCCACAACTCGCTCAGGGAGCAGGGAGGACGGATATTGGCCTATAATTGAAAAAATTGTGCCGGTCATCGTTCTCGAAAATAAGAATGACTTTGGCCATTTTAAACTGATTTGGGAAAATGCCGATAGTTAATGACAAATTAATTATTATATGAGCAAGAGGAGAAGTTATGATTGTGCGGACGTATTTAAAAATATCGGGTTGTATTTCATCAAAGCCACTACTTCTACCCGATTTGAATGAACGGCAAATATCTATTATTTCCTCGTGGAATTACAGAGAATTATTTGGGGAATTGATATTGCGCAGAAAAGTATGAACATTAACATCAGGAGTCTGGATTTTGGGGGCTAGGTTAGGGCCAACATTAGCAAAATAAGAATTTAATTTATTTGCTATTATGTTTTGATCTACGCATACTGAGCGTTATCATCATCATAGAAAAATGACGTGACGGTAGCAGTGTCTATTTTTGCGACCGATAATATCATTTAAGGTATTCCATAAGTTTAGTGTTATGTTTGCAATTTTCGAGTTTGTTTGCATAATAATTATTTTTTGCGGCTCTTATAAGGGTAGTAAGATTGTTGTGGTAAGAACTATAAGTATATTGCTTGATGAAGGATGACCAATGTATTTCCTATAAAGCTTTTCTTTCCTATAAATTGATTTGAGATTTAAAGAAGTGATCCATGGTTTACGTGAAATATGCCAGTTACGTGAATTTCGAGTATCGCGTGCCTTAACGGGAAAATGAATGCTATAAATAATGAAGAAATTTACTCATAAATGCTTCATACGAACCAGCAGCAAATGTCATATCAGTGACAAACTTCCAATCAATTTCAAATGATTATCAAAATGTTCAATTGAACTTTGGTTATAAGTGCGAGTAGTGCCGATGTGTGGTTGAATAAATTGACTATGCATAACAATAGAGGATGATCACTGGCGCACTGAGTGATAATGGCCAATTTAATAATACCAGAAAAAAACAAAGTAATTCAAAATGGTCCTGGACAAACCTTGGCTCTTGGTGCATAAACACTTTCTTTCAAAATCGCACGGAACCTTAATTGGGAAGCACTTTATCTAAAGCAGCCTTACTGTGAGGTTATTTTAATAATATACTCATGTAAGGAGCAGAATTATGACAAGCACCTCAAAAGCATAACTTTAACTGGGTAATATACAATACCATCAAACATATATCTACCTAAATGAAGTAGTTATTTTGACAAGAGAAAATTAATCCAAACTACACGCCAGTTGTACTCACTTAGGTTGCAGTTGTTTCCTTCCCAACCAGGAGCGCACATGCACTCATATTGATTAAGTTGATCAACACATGTCCCAGAATTCAAGCAAGGGTGGCTTGCACACTCATCTGTGTCTGAAATACAAACGATTAAACAAAATCAGCAGTATTTCTACCCCATTTCCAATTTTCTGTACCAAAATAGATTTTTTATCTGGTAAGTGGTGTTTTTCATCAGAATAATAAATGTACTTTTTATAATATATTTGCAATTAAAATGAGTTTTGTTATTGCTTGGAAGTGATGGTTTTTTTTTTGATAAAGAGAAACGAACAAAGACAACAAAGCATATGCCTTTTCAGTTCCTTTATCTTGTTTGAAAATTAATTGAATCCTAGATTTGAAAGAAAGTTTAACATATTGTCATATTTATTTGAGTTAAAATGAAAATGTCACGCAGTTGGACATTATCATAATGGCCAAATCAATAATACCTGAAAAACAACGTAATTCAAAATGATCATGGACATACCCTGGTTCTAGATACATACACTCTCTTTCAAAATCTCACGGAAGCTTAATTGGGATGCTCTCTGTGTAAAGCAAGCTCACTGTGAGATTATTTTGCTATAAGGAGCTGGATTATAACAACCAACTCAAAAGCATAACTTTTCCTGGGTAATATACAATACAATGTCTAATAAATATCTACTGCAAATATTTGTAATGATGAAGTAGTTATTTTGACAAGAGAAAATTGAACCAAGTTACACGCCAGTTGTACTCACTTAAGCTGCAGTTGTTTCCTTCCCAACCAGGAGCGCACATGCACTCATATTGATTAAGTTGATCAAAACAGGTACCAGAATTCAAGCAAGGGTTGCTTGCACACTCATCTGTGTCTGAAATATAAATGATTAAACATAAACAGCAATATCTCTACCCCATTTTCAATTTTCTGTACCAAAATAGATTTTTTTATAAATCTGGTTAGGGGACAGGTGTTTTTTCATCAAAACAACAAATTTACTTTTTATATTATTATTTGCAATCAAAATACGTTTTACTATTGCTTGGAAATGACGTTTTTCTATAAAGAGAAACGAACAATGACAACACGGCACATGCCTTGTACTAAATTATGACGTATGTTTTAGATCCTCTATCTTGTTTGAAAATTGATTGAATCCTAGATTTGAAGGAAAGTGTAACAAATTATCACATTTATTGAGATTTGAGTTAAAATGAAAAGGTCACGCAGTTAGACATTATCATAATGGCCAATTTAATAATACCCGAAAAACAACGTAATTCAAAATGATCATGAACATACCCTGATTCTAGATACATACACTCTCTTTCAAAATCTCACAGAAGCTTAAATTGGGATGCACTCTGTGTAAAGCAAGCCTACTGTGAGATTATTTTGATATAAGGTGCAGGATTATGACAAGCAACTCAAAAGCATAACTTTTACTGGGTAATATACAATACAATGTCTGATAGATATGTACTGCAAATATTTGTAATGATGAAGTAGTTATTTTGACAAGAGATAATTGAACCAAGTTACACGCCAGTTGTACTCACTTAAGCTGCAGTTGTTTCCTTCCCAGCCAGGAGCGCACATGCACTCATATTGATTTTGTTGATCAATACATGTCCCAGAATTCAAGCAAGGGTGGCTTGCACACTCATCTGTGTCTGAAACGATTAAACAAAATCAGCAATATCTCTTTACCCCATTTCCAATTTTCTGTAACCAAAATAGATTTTTTGTTAAAAATCTGGTTAGTGGTGCTTATTCGTCAAAACAATAAATGTACTTTTTATAGTATGTTTGCAATCAAAATGCGTTTTGTCGTTGCTTGGAAATGATGTTTTTCGATCAAGAGAAACGAACAAATACAACAGCCCATGCCTCGTGCTAAATTATGACGCATATGTTTAAGATCCTCTATCTTGTTTGAAAATTAATTGAATCCTAGATTTGAAAGAAAGTGTAACAAATTGTCATATTTATTGAGATTTGAGTTAAAATGAAAAGGTCACGCAGTTTAATTTAATAATACCCGAAAACAACGTAATTCAAACTGAATATGGACATACCTTGGTTCTAGATACATATACACTCTATCTAAAGCAACCTACTGTGAGATTATTTTGATATAGGGAGCAGGATGACAAGCCCGCCAAACGCATGTAAACATGGTAAAGCAACCCTACTCTTTTGCTATAAGGAGCTGGATTATGACAACCAACTCAAAAGCATAACTTTTCCTGGGTAATATACAATACAATGTCTGATAGATATGTACTGCAAATATTTGTAATGATGAAGTAGTTATTTTGACAAGAGAAAATTGAACCAACAAGTTACACGCCAGTTGTACTCACTTAAGCTGCAGTTGTTTCCTTCCCAACCAGGAGCGCACATGCACTCATATTGATTATGTTGATCAACACATGTCCCAGAATTCAAGCAAGGGTTGCTTGCACACTCATCTGTGTCTGAAATACAAACGATTAAACAAAATCAGCAGTATTTCTACCCCATTTCCAATTTTGTGCACCAAAATAGATTTTTTCAGTTAGTGGTCAAGCTCTTATTTTTTTCCATCAGAATAAGAAACGTTTTTAATGCATGTATAATTTATCTGCAATTAAAATGACGTAGGTTTTCGATCCTCTCACTTTTGTAAACATAAATTGAATCTTAGATTTGAGAGAAATTTTGACCAGCTGTCATATTCACTGACGTTCGGATAGATCATAGTGGCTAATGTAATAATATCTGAAAAACAAACGTAATTCAAAATGATCATGTACACACCTTGGTTCCACATACTTAAACACTTTCTTTCAAAAGCTCACGGAAGCTTCATCTAAAGCAACGCTACTATGAGATCATTTTAATATTACATGTATAACAATACAGTAAGCCACAGAATTAAAGTACCAGTTACGTTTACCCCTGTATATCCCAAACAAAGTCAGATATGTCATAATTGGATCCAACATCCAATAGCTGCATCTTTAAGCTCGACTTTAAGACATCATTCATTGAAATTGTTCAAGAAATAAAGATACGACGATCCAAAAACCCAAGGTAGATGCCAATTTAAAAGTTGCAGTTTGCCCCATTGCATCCCCTATTGATTTGTACACAAATCGTTCGCGAAGGAGAACTACAACCATGGCCAAAATGTGTTGGGACACTTATGGAAAACGTACACTATATTATTGCCTTATTTCCGTTATTGTTAACGTGATAAAGTGGAGGTTTCTTTGGTGACAAACCTAAACCCTTTCCTAACACCCCAACCCTCCCCCTTCCCCACCAATCAATGTTGGGTGCCCCTAGGCGCGTGTGACCAAAAAAGTAGGATTCAACATTGATCGGGGGGAGTGGGGGGTTTATTTACATTACCCTATCAAACCGTCCCAACACTTATGGCCAGCATTGTAGCGCCGTGCTTCCATTGATTAGCACGTTTAAACTAGCGTCGTGTTTTCATTAATTAAAACACAAAAGTGCAACTTTTGATTTGTTACCAAGTGTCAAGTATTGTTCATGGAAACTCCTGGACAATTTTGGTCGAATCTCAATGTGATTTTGCTGTGCTTTTGTGGATTTTTATGTAACTTGGATCCTCTTTTCTGAATATGGCAAGCACAGTAGCAGGCCTACACCACAGAGCTAGATCAATCAATACATCATTGATTGCATTTATTGGGACTTGGCTGGTATTGGTAACACTATATTGGTATTCACCAGCAGTAAGTACTATTGATCAAATTGATTGTGATATACAACTTCAACTATACAGCACTATGTGTTTTACCAGAACCCAACTAATGGAACTTAGAGTGCATAGTAGACATGTTGAACTGCCTGAAGATATATGGGCAAATATCACCTCTCTTGGGTTACGAGCAAAACCCCCTACTAGAAGGGGTAGAAGAGGAGGTAAACGACACCCCAGACTGTTACAATATACTCAAGATCTGACTATGGAATCACAGGACTGTAGAACTATCCCATGTATATTAGCTACAAATAAACCTAGTCAAAATGGAAGCATTATAAATAAAGCTACTGTGAAACGCAATCTCATATACCCCCATATAAACAGAGAACCACTTTTTGATGTTCGATTATGGAATTCAAGGTCAATTCGAAACAAAACAACATCTCTCAATGCATATGTAATTCAACATGACATTGATGCAGTTTTCCTTGTTGAGACTTGGTTAGCTGTTGATGATCCGGTGGTAATTGGTGAACTAAAACCTGATGGATACACCTTTTTCAATGTTCCCCGTGGTACATCAATCACGGCGGTATTGGTGCCCTTTTTAAATCACAACTTGGTTTGAGGCTCCAGACATCAAAAATGAACACTGTCACTTTTGAGCATGCCAACTTTCTTAATCCCAACAACGGAGTTCATTACGTTGTCATTTATCGCCCATACCCATCACAAAAGAACAAGTATACAGTATCTGGTTTTCTTGAAGAGTTTGAGGAGTTTTTACATGAAGTCACCTTATTTCCAGGTAAACTAGTTATCCTTGGTGATTTTAATTTTCACTTAGATCTACCAGATAAACCTGATGTCTTACGTTTTACTTCAGTTCTATCTGCTTTTGGGCTACAACAGCATGTTAAGGAGGCTACCCATATATCAGGCCGCTTACTAGATCCTATAATGACTCGTGATGACGAGGACTTAGTGAGACTGTGTGACGTAGGCCTCTATCTTGGCTCAGACCACAAGATAGTTAGATGTATCCTACAACAACATAAGCCTCCACCCATCAGAGTTACCTGCGAATTGCGTGACTATCGCAAAATTGATATGTTAGCATTTCAAGCTGATCTTGAACATCAATTGACTACCACCATGATAACACCTCCTGAGTCAGACGTGAACGACTTCCTTGAACACTTCGCGCATTCTTCTGAAGTTGCGTTAGATAAACATGCCCCGCAAAGTACCAGGTCTCGGACTATTCGTCCACGACCCCGGTGGTATAACGATGACATTAGAGAAGTAAAGCGTGAACAAAGAAGGCTGGAAAGAAAATGGAGGAAGACTCGTCTGCAAGTTGACAGGGATGCCTACATGATACAACATGAGAAGCTTGTGAAGATGATTGTTAAATCAAAAGAGACGTATTACAAGGACTCACTTTGCAACTCAAATACAAAGGACACTTTTAAGACTCTAGGCGTTCTCTTAAATAAGACTGGTAAAATACTGCCCACTTTTGATACACCAGGTAAGCTGTGTAACAAATTTGCAGAGTACTTTATTGACAAGGTTGCTAAAATAAGATGTAGCATTGATGATGATCCTGTAAATTCTGGGCCAAATGCTGAAATGAACGTTACTATTGTGGTTGACAGAGAATTTACTTCATTTAAAGAACTAAATGATACTGAGGTCCGTGAAATAATCGTGGGTTGTGCTAATAAGACCTGTCTGCTTGATTGTATGCCAACTTGGCTGGTAAAAGAAAACATTGATATTGTCGTACCGTATTATCAAGAACATTGTAAATAAGTCTCTCGAACTTGGAGTTTTCCCATGTGAACTGAAAAGAGCCATTGTAACTCCCATAATTAAGAAAACTACTCTTGATTGGAATGACCTTCACAATTACAGGCCAGTTTCCAATATAAGTTTTATTGGAAAGATAATCGAGAAGGCAGTGATCACCCAGTTTAATGAGCACATTGAACAGAACGATCTTGATGAAATCTTCCAGTCTGCGTACAAGCACAAACATAGTACCGAGACTGCTCTGCTCAAAGTAAAAGATGATATCGCACGTGCCCTGGATGATAATCAAGCTGCCTTCTTGATTCTGTTAGATTTGTCTGCTGCCTTTGATACCATTGATCATGACATTCTGTTTCATAGGTTTGAACATCACTTTGGTATCAAAGGCACAGCTCTTCAATGGTTTAGGTCGTATATGACTGATCGTACATTTCAAGTTAATGTAAGTGGGTCGATGTCGGATGTGTTTGGACTGTGTTATGGTGTCCCACAAGGATCAATTATTGGTCCTAGGGCATTTACAACTTATTCCCAATATGTTGCTACCATCATTCGGCATTACGGTATAATGTATCACATATACACTGATGATGTTCAATTATACCTTGTTTTCAACCCCAAAGTTCCTGGCGATGCTGCATGTGCTCTGTTTAAACTGTCATCTTGTGTCAGAGAGATTCATTCTTGGATGACACTAAATAAGCTCAAACTGAACAATTCAAAAACCGAATTCTTCATTGCAGCATCACCACATAACTTAACTCGTCTGTCTGGCACTACGTTGTGCATTGGAGCCACTGAAATTGTTCCATCTTCATCCATCAGGAACCTAGGTGTCTCCTTTGACACTTCATTGACCATGTCATCTCATGTAACTGCTCTTTGCAAGTCTCTGAATTTTATTTTGTGGAACATATCACGTATACGTCGTTACATTGACCAAAATACCTGTAGCTGTGCAATGAGAGCCCTTATCTTGTCCAAATTGGACTACACGCCAATGCACTGCTCGCTGGATGCAAGGCTGGTGACATCACACGCCTTCAACGTCTGCAAAACAAAGCAGCTCGCATAATTTTCCAACTCCCTCGTCGCCACTCAGCTTCAATCTTATTATACACACTTCACTGGTTGCCCGTTAACAAACGCATCATTTTCAAAGTTCTCCTGTATGTTTTCAAGACTGTTCACAACCTGGCTCCTGACTATCTCACAAATAGCATCACAATTCACAAACCATTAAGACAAGGTCTCCGCTCAGCTCTGGATGTTAACCGTCTCGCGACTCCGAAATACAACAGGAGGTTCAGCGATGGCGCTTTCAGTGTTTGTGGTCCCAAATGGTGGAATGACCTTCCTATAACCATCCGCTCATCTCCCACTGTTAGTGCCTTTAAAGCCAGTTTAAAAACCTATCTGTATTAAGTTGTTTTTATTTCATATGTTTCCCTTTTTCTGCATTGCTGTGGTCAGTATAGCTTCTGTTTATTAATTTTTGTTGCATGTAAAGCGCATTGCTCAATTTTGGAAATACGCTATATTAAGCGTCGTTTGTATATGTATTTCGTATCATCATTAGGTTTTAGATCACCGTTTATTTAATTCTCAACCAATTTGAACTAATAAGGTTTTAAATCAGAGCTAAAGAGTACAGGTATTGGCTGTACACAGTATTGGTACACAACTGGTACCTTAATTCATTGGCTTACTGTATATGGAGAAAGGTTATAATAAGCACCTCAACAGCACAACTTTAATTGGTAATATACAATACAATGACAAACGAAGTTGGGTACTTTCTACTGATATTGATATTAATGAAAGTATTATCTGTCGCTGCAGTAACTGTTATTGATGGAGTTGATATCTACTGCAAATATTTGTACTGATGAAGTGGTTATTTTGCAAAGAGAAAATTTAACCAAATTTGACTCTAGTTGTACAAATTCAGCAATATCTCTATCTACCCCATTTCCAATTTTCTTTACCACAATATACTTTTTTACAATATACTTTGTTTAGTGGTGCTTTTTCATCAGAATAATAAATGTACTCTTTATAATTTATCTGCAATCAAAATGCTTTGACAGAAATTTTGACCAGGTGTCATATTCATTGACGTTTAAGTTAATTCAAAATGGAAACCTCACACATTTGGATATATCATAATGGTCAATGTAATAATCTTTGAAAAAAAAACGTAATTCAAAACGATCATGGGTGCACCTTGGTTCCACATACATAAACAATTTCTTTTAAACTTTTACGCAAGCTTCATCGGGAAGCAATTTATCTAAAGCAGCACTACTATGAGATTATTTTAAGAGACAAATGTTTCTATATACACGCATGGACACGACTCCCATGGATTTTCTTTAAACTTTACCAGGTGATAGACCTTTGACCAGTATGTAAGAACAAATATTTAAAAATCAGCAGACGTTAGTTGCCCTGACAACAGTTCGTTGATGTTTTTGGTGGTTGAAGGCGAAAAATCACTCTAAATATGCCTCTAAAAATTTTCAACATAATGTATTGAAAACGTTGTCCTGGGCAATGTAACGGTACATCAAGGGTGAACATTTTTTGGCTAATGACTTTATCAAAGAATACACAAATATTTAGGCCAGATGTGACCGAATTATCATGGACCAGTGTTGCATGTTTGTTAGCTTGTTGCAATGTTAAAAAGTGACAATTTCGGAAAGTACAAATTCCTTCAAATTGTATGTCACACAGTTGTACTCACTTATGTTACAGTGTTTCCCCTCCCAGCCAGGAGCGCACAAGCACTCATATTGACTATGTTGATCAACACAGGTCCCAGAATTCAAGCAAGGGCTGCTTGCACACTCATCTATGTTTGAAATACAAACGATTAAATAAAATCAGCAATATCCGTACCCCATTCCAATTTTCTGTACCAAGATTTTTTTTCAGGTTAGTGGTCAAGCTCATCAGAATAAGAAATGTCATTAATATAATTTATCTGCAATCAAAATGCGTTTTGTTATTGCTTGGAAATGACGGTTTTTTTTCACAATATAGCTCATATCCTTGTGCTAGATTGTGACGTAGGTTTTAGATCTACTATCTTGTTCAAAAGGAAAACCTAGATTTGACAGAAATTTTGACCTGCTGTCATATTCATCGAAGTTTGAGTTAATACAAAATGAAAAGATCCCACATTCGGACATGTCATAATGAAAAGATCCCACATTCGGACATGTCATAATGTGAGGGCGCCCATGCAATGTGAGGGCGCCCATGCAAATTTGGAAAATTTCATCTATGTACAAAAGTATTGGCAAAATTGATTTTCGGCTAAAAAGTTTGCAAAAAACAAACACCCCCTCTATGGTCATCTTTGACAGCCGGTCCTGCCCCCAGGTAAGGTGCTGGTAAACATTTTTACACTAGTATGAGTGCAAAGGATGGATCTGCGATTAGTTTAGGTCGGGGCGTAAATGCGCGCATTTTTTTTAAGGACGGATAAGAAATCTTGGGGTGGTACTTCGTAGTTCTAGGGTTAATATCAATAATCAAAAATATTAACATCGATATCAATAATATTCAAAAATATTAATATCAATAATACTAATGATCAAAACTATCAATATCGATAATAATCAAAAATATTCACATCAATATCAATAATATTTAAAAATATTAATACCAATATCAATAACACTAATAATCAAAACTATCAATATCAATATCAATAATGATCATAAATATTAACATCAATATCAATAACTATCACAAATATTTATATCAATAATAAGCAAAATATTAATATTAATATCAATAATAAGCAAAATATTAATATCAATAATAATCAAAAATATTAATATCAATATCAACAATAATCAAAACTATCTTAATATTTTAAAATTTGATATTTATATTAATATTTCTGATTATTATTGATATTGATATTAATATATATTTTTGATTATTACTGATATTGATATTGATATTTTTGATTATTATTTATATTAATATTTTTGATAATTATTCATATTCATATTAATATTTTTGATTATTATTGATATCGATATTAATATTTTTGATTATTATTGATATTGATGTTAATATATTTGATCATTATTGATTTTGATATCAATATTTCTCATTATTATTGATATCGATATTAATATTTTGATTATTATTGATATGGATATTAATATTTTGGATTATTATTGATATTGATATTAATATTCTTGATTATTATTGAAATTGATATTTATATTTTTGATTATTTTTAATATTAATATTAATATTTTTGATAATTATTGATATTGATGTTAATATTTTTGATTATTACTAGCGGGATACCCGCGCTTCGCGCGGGTCCCCGCTAGATGAGTAAATGGGAGCGTTCGCTATAACAGGAAGAATTACTGAACAGGTAGTATAATTGAAAAGGTACATTTTATTTATATAAATCTGTCTCTTCTTACATTTTCTTTTTTAGTTTCTTCTGCTTAGCTTGTCATGCTTGTGATTTTCCGTTTCCGTGTTATTTATTTATTTAACCCCATTCCCATCTGTTCTCATTATTTTAGCTTCTTTTTTTCTTATATTATTTTCCTGATTAGTTTCTTTCCTTCTTTGTTTCGTTCCCGTTTCATTTAGTCACTTTAACCCGTTGGCCTATAATTACTCGTACCTTTTTTGTCCTCATTTTAATTTAATTTTTCTTTATAGCACCGCTTCATGTTGTTTATATATCTTTTTCCCGCATTTATTACGTCCTCTCATAACGTATCTGCGGACGTGTTCACCCGTTATCATAATCCCGTGACCCGTCCATGTACCTTTCTGTCCTTTAGCATTACGCACGCGGCGCCGGCGCGCTGCCGGCCAGCTGTAGTGACGCGTAGGCTGTTAACCGATTTTCATAACAAAAACCCCGTTTTTACCCCTATTTTCACTGTTTTTGCAGCCAATTCTTGACCGTTTTCAACCAAATTTTCGCATTACCGTCTCAGTATATGCCTCGATGTCCCGTATGAATATGGCGACATTTGGATCGAAACCGACGGAGCCTTTAACTTTCATACCCGCACGCACCCCCACATCATTCCCCTATTTATAGTAAGATTGATATTATTGATGTTAATATTTTTGATTATTTTTGATATTGATGATAATATTTTTGATTATTATTGATATTGATATTAATATTTTTGATTATTATTGATATTAATATTCTTGATTATTATTGAAATTGATATTTATATTTTTGATTATTTTTAATATTAATATTAATATTTTTTTTTGATTATTATTGATATTGATATTAATATTTATTATTATTATTGATATTGATGTTAATATTTTTGATTGTTATTGATATTATTGATGTTAATACTTTTGATATTGATGATAATACATTTTTCGCAAAATTCCAAGACTGGTCTGGATGGAGTCTGCGTAAACCGCACTGGCTAAATACTAATTAGGTTGTGTCGGGAGATAGTGTCAAATAGTTGTTGGATAGAAAACATGCTTTCCATAAGTTTACATTATGGTTCTCTTAATGTAGCGAATTTGCCTAAAATGGCGGATTTAGGGAGGCTGAATTTGAGCTTTGTGGGGGACACAATTTCGGCCTTTATGCAACATCGTGCTGTTATTATCAAATTTATATGGGTTTGAAATGATATTTCTTAAACTTTGTCAGCAATTGGCATTCATCACAGCTGAAATACGCTTGTAATGTACACATTTTTTGAACACGGGAGGAGCTTAAAAATAGGGCACTTAAGAGTAGTACATACTCAGAAAGTTTGAATGGGCCCCTGGGGTCAAATGTTATAAACTTGAGGTACAACAACAACTACAAGGATTCCTGGTTGTCCAATGAACTCACGCTGATCCTTTGTGTAAATTCAGTTAATAACATTTGGCCCCAGGAGACTATTTAAACTCTCTGAGTGCGAACCACTTTTAAGAGCCATATTTTTTTAAGCTCCTCTTACTTTCAATACTGGTAGATTACAAGTGCATTTCAGTTCTCACGAACACTTATTGGTATTTACGTTCGGTAAAATCGCTTCAAACCTCACTAAATTTGATAATATCAGAATAATGTTGCTCAAATTCAAAAATTTTACCCCCACAAAAATCAAATCCAGTCTCCCTAAATCCGCCATTTTAGACCAATTCACTACATTATGAGCGCCATAATGTAAACTAATGGAAAGCACATTGTCTGTCAAACAATATTTAACATCATCTCCAGACACACCTCAATTAATATTTAGCCCGTGCGGTTTATGCAGATCCCTTCCAGACCAGTCTTGAAAGTTTGCGAAAAAGTATTCCATATTAAATGTCAAGTCTGTATTTGTGTTTATTATTGATAATGATATTTATATATTTTTTAATTATTGCTGAAATTGATATCAATATTTTTGATTATTATTGATCCAGTCCAGTAAGGCTTGAGTGACCAATTCAAAATTCAATAAAAAACAAAGAACAAAATTAATACCCATAACTACCCTGACTATAACTTTGCACCAGATAATACTAGAACCGTGGGGTTTTCAAAATTTGAAAACGATTGCTAGGACAAGCTATTGATGATAGTAAACCAAATTTTGACGTTGTTTTATCAAGAATTCTGGCAACACTTACTTTGTGCTCAAGTGTTTAAACATTCATATAACAATCTATACTACATGTATGTACATTCAATGTATGGCAATTAGAAATAATCATTTCCCAACCAAACCATCAACAACAAATCATACTATCAGTAAAATACTAATATTGGGTGTTTTATCAAGAATTCTGGCAACACTAATTTTGAATTTTCAGTATTTAGATATTTACAAAGACGAAAAAGTGTTGTTTGGATTCAAGTAAAATACTAATATTGTGTGTTTTATCAAGAATTCTGGCAACACTTATTTTGAATTTTCAGTATTTAGATATTTACAAAGACGAAAAAGTGTTGTTTGGATTCACCTTAAAGGAAAATATTTGTCAAAATGCACATGATTGTGACAAAAAGGCGTAATTTGACAAAATGTCAATTTGCAAAAATACCGTTTTTTCTGGCAACACTGTATTTAGAAGTAACATTTGCCCAAGCTGATTTTTACTAAAATGTAAAGTACCTAGCTTGTACTACCACACTAGAATGGACAAAATTCTGGCAACACCGGGTTGTTGATTTTCATGATGATATTTTAGGTGCTAAAATGACATTTTATGAAAAAGTGAAAATACACCTGACAGATAGGCTCTGCACGTACCCTTAAGAATAACTTATTGACCTCTTAATATGCTGATCATCAGATGAATAGATGTCCTTTTACAAGAACTTAATGTAATGTAACAGCATTATATGGCTTAGTTGCAGCAAACACTTGAAATAACATGTTTTTTTAACTAATTTCACTGCCAATTTGGCCCAAAATGACAGAATCTGGGTTTTGGCCGTTTCCATGGCAACGAGCCGATTTTTGAATTTTTTTTAGTCACATAAGTAGTCAACACCCTAACATGCATCAATGCACAAAGTATTAGAAAAATCTATTTTTTGAGGTATAGAGCCACTTCTAAAAAAATTATGTTCAAGAGCTCTTAAGAGACCTTGTGTATTAAAATCAAAGATGTGGTGGCAGACTTTAAAATATCGATTTTCCTTATACTTTGCACAGGGTTAGACATTTAGTCAACATGTATAAATTTGGTAAAAATTTTACCACTTCACCTATGGTTACCATGGTAACGGCCAAAATATGAATTGACCCAATTTCCCCTATTTTTACCATATTCACAACTGGAAAAATGCTTAAGGGGAAGCTGCACCAGGATTGTTGTGAAATAGGGGTATTTTAGTCTTTTTATGTTTTTTCTAAATTAAAAATCTATAGAATTTTGGCCTTTATTTGCTTTTTATTTGATTCAAATCGGACATTTGGTTCAGAAGTTGCAAGTAATCAAAAGGAACAACGTGACGCGAAAAAGTTGCGAATTGAATTCTGTCCTATACTAATACACGTAATGTATTTCTTATGTATTGTATTAGGGGGGTCACACTAAAATTAAGATGCCTTTAAATACTCTTTAAACTTAGCTTATTTGAAAGATCTTGTGCAGAAACTGAGAAAACTTTTTATTTGGTTCAAATCCGATGAACGGTTTTCGAGATATGATTGAAAACGTTATTCCGATAAATGACCAAATTCTTGCAAAAATAGGCAAATATCGGACAAAAGTGATAAATCGCATTTTAAAAATGCTTTATTTCACATATCAATCTAATTCAGACTCTGGTTTCATCAAATATCAACTCTATGTCTTGAGGTTGAACCCCTAAAATTAAAAAAAAGCATGAGATAGATCAACATTTTGTGAAAAATACACTCCGAAAATGCAAAAAAGCTTGAAATTTAGCAACGGTTATATGCCAAAAATTGGTATCACAGTTTAGGACACCCTCAGATCATAAATATGAATTGCTAATGTCCATATTCATGTTAAATCAACTCACTAAAATAACAAGAAGCATCAGATATATCAAAATGTTGTGAGAAATGCCCTTGGGTAAAATCTCAAAATTGAGCAACCATCGCATATCTGAAAAAGTGGCTTCACAGAGCAAAATAGCAAGTTTCAGGCACCCTCAGATTGTAAATATGAATTTCTAATGTCCATATTCATGTTAAAACAACTCTGAGACTTGAGGTTGAACCACTAAAATTAAAAAAAAACATTGGGTATATCACAGTATTTTGAAAATTGCAGTCCAAAAATGAAAAAATCTTAATATTTACTTTTATTAAGGGACATTTCCTATGGGAAAAAACGCACACGTTTTTAGGGAAAATGCCTTAAAAAACAAAGTTTTTGTTGGCTTGCCATTTAACATTCCAAACATCACAGAAGTAAGATAAAAAAAAAAAAAAAAAGATGTGTTACTCATTATGCAGAAATAACAACTTAGAAATAGCTTGCACATTTCGCACAGTGTAGGAAATCTCATTTTCCAACTTGACCAAATGAGATTTTCACTCTTGGAAGACATTTCCTATGGGAAAATGCACACGTTTTCCGGAAAAAAACGGTAAAATTTGAAATTGATCGTAGAAATTAGATATTGGGATCAAAAAAAAGGTGTGTTACTCATTATCCAGAAATAACAACTTAGAAATAGCTTGCACATTTCGCACAGTGTAGGAAATCTCATTTTCCAAAGTGATTTTCCAAAATTTGCTTGCGGTGTATGATATCAGTAATTCAGTATTGATAGAATGCGTATTCCTATCTTGTCAAAAGCCACCATGGAAATTTTTTTAGTGGCTCAAATGACCAAAACAAACATTTTTTTTTATCTACACATATTGATTATCAATGTAAAAAACAAGTAAGAGTGCTGCAATGAATAAAATAAATATTTTTCTTCATCAAAAATGACTAGTATTCATAGATCTGAGTCAATTTGCACTGTGCAAGACCAGATTTAGCTGATGTGTGACCCCCCTAATTGTATTGTTTTCAAGGGGCGATATTTAAGGAATTTCCAGCTAAAAATTAATTTCTGAATAATGTAATATGTTTATTGTCTATAAAGAGTGCTAATAATTAGTATAAATGATATTGTTGTCAGAAACATGATTTTATAACATTTGATATGCATAATTGCTGCCTAATTAACATATTAAGTGTTTCTAGACTTAAAATGCCATTTTCTGCCAGATGTTGTTTCGCGTCATTTTTTACCTTGCGCGTCACTTTTCTTGGTAATGGTGTATCTGTTTGAGCTTATTTTTGGCAAGTATGTTGAACATACCTGTATCTAAATATTTATAGAAGGAAATTTTGAAAAACATCTGGTAACCATGGAAACGACCCGTTTTTGTAAATTTTCCACCAAAATGCGCAAATTTACCAATTTTAATGCACCGTAGCGTAACCGTACAACCTTTTTTGAAAATTCCCTCTATACATTTTTTAATTAGACCTAAATTTGTCAAATAAAACAAATTTCAGAAAAAAATACCAAAGAACGACTGAGAAAAATGACGCGCAACGACATCATGTGAAAATCCAACATGGCCGCCGTTACCATTATAACGACGATCATTTTTTTGGCTGGAATCGCTAAGTTTGATCAGCACACACATTCCCACCAATTTACAAGTGCACAGGTCATATACTTTAGAAAATCACTTTTTTTCAGTGCAGCTTCCCCTTAAATATTATGTCATAATTCTATATGAAGAACAGGAACTAAAATCTTCTTCTCCTATACAGTGAAGCAGGCATCTTTGTCCTTCTTAGAAATGATGTAAACATAACAATTGATTATTTCAAAATGGGAGATACCATTTTGTAAATTAGGGGTGTTTTTGATTAATTTAATTATGCAAAAAGTGATATTTAAAAAATGATGTAACCTCCAAAGTGGTGTTTTTTTTTAAATATTTTTTGCAGGGTAGGTAGATAAGATATTGGTCTATCTATCTGTAGAAAAAAAGTTTTGGTAATTGTTGTACTCGAGAGCAGTGTTGCCAGAAAAGAGGGAATTTTAAGGATTTACTTTCACTGAAAATCCTGATTAGGGTTGAAAATGTATTCAAGAAAAATTGGTATCAATCCACCATAACGGAAGACATGGTTTGATAGTATTTTAGCAGTGTTGCCAGAAAAAAACGTCTCTCAACGAGGTTGTTGCTTATACAGCTATCATGTTGAAAAATGGCTAAATAAAAATGGCACACATTAAAGGAGAAATTCTCACATAGTTTTTGGCCATTTTTTCATGGGAAACAAGAAACAAGAATTTATAAGGTAAAAACCCTATATCCTGAGAACTTTCTTGTGAGGGCGCTTTTTTAAAATGGATGCCAAAATTCAATAAAAGGCGGGATAAAAGGCAACAATGCTGTTAAAATAGACGCAAAAAAGATATAACGGGCTATATTTTGGATTAGTATTGATGAAAGTAATGTATAACTAAGTCAAGGTATTAATAGGAGGGTATAAGGTGGTCAAAATTTGGGACGCTTTTCAAAATGGCCGCCAAAATCCAATGAATAGTATATATATACGGTTACAATAGTCATTTATGAGGTATAATTTACCAGGTTTTGGTTTAGCATTGATGACAGTATAGTGAAGCTATTAAAGCTAATATTATTAAAAGGAAGGTAACAGAGGTCACAGTTGGGGTGCTTTTCAAAATGGCCCCAAATCCAATAAAAAGCTTGTATATAGTACAGCATTAACTTAAAATAGTCACTTAAGAGGCATAAAATTGATCAGACTTTGGATTAACCCTAACCCAACCACAGCTCACTAACATTAATAAAGCTCACTATTAAAACCACTGTATGTACATGAGTTCCATGTGATGCGATGACGCCATCAGCCTAAGTCATATATGCTCAGGGAATCGCTGGCCGGGCCAGTGTAATCCCCGTGGCTTAAGGCTGGTGATCTTCTGCATGGCATGGAAGGGGTCTGAGGTTCGAATCTGGGGGGAGGGGGGGGGGGCTACAAAGTGACTGCTTTGTTCATCATCTCTCCTTTTTCGTTTCTGCTTTCCTTTCCGATAATCCTAACCCAACCAGAGCTCACTAAAGCTCATTATCAAAACTACTGTTTGTGCATGCATTCACCACGTGGTGCGATGATGCAATCAGCTTTCAGTATAGGCCTACAGGAAATCGCTGGCCGGGCCAGCGTAAGCCCCGTGGCTACCAGAGGCTGGTGATCTTCTACGTGGCATGCGAGGGGACTGAGGTTCGAATCCCAGAAGTACAAAGTGACTTCTTTGTTAATCTTCTCTCCTTTTTCGTATCTTCTTTCAATTCCAATAGCAAAAAAAGCATGGGCACGGTTAGGGTTAATATTTATCAAAGCAGGCCTACAGTATGTCTAAGTCAGGTATTAATAGGAAGGTACCGGGAGGTCACCGTTGAAGGCGCTTTTCAAAATGGCCATAAAAAAGAATGATATCAGCCACAAATCCTCAGATAATGTAACTGAAAAAGTTTGACTCAATGGCTTTAGTCAGGACATTTACATCTACCCTAGCTGTCATGTATGAGGATATTTTTCCCAGTATGTGCAAGACAATTGATCATTGTTGCATGTTTCCTTGGCATCACGGCCGTTCGCCGCCTATGCGTGATGTCCACTTTTATCTAGAGCGCCCTCAGTTTTGACTTAAGGAGTCTTATTTCGTTTAAGTGGTGTAGGGCGATACAAAAAGTTATAATTTAAAACTACCGATACCAATTAGCACACAAAAGTATAGCGGTACTGTTGACTCAAAATTCTCATACCGCCCAAACCTACATAGTTACCGAACGTAATCGATCCCTTAAAATGGCGACGAAATGTCCTTTCGAAAGTGATCACTAGAATAGACCCACAAAAACACTCCCAATTACCTTAAACCAGAACCTTTAGATAAAAATGCTATCCAAGATTTGCCGTTCACACTCCTTAGATGCTTAATAATAGACAACTTATGTCCGTACACCATCACTACTTCACTGCACTGCACTGTATTTTAGTCAGAATATTGGAACATAAATACAGTTAATAATCACCCTCGCTTTATTTACAAGTAAAACAGATGCTAATGATAATAATTTGTGCGAGCATAACAGTGTCACAGTCCATATACTTTGCAGAAATGATATGACATGTAAGGATAATACATACACGCACTACTACTACTGTACTATACTATACAGTACATGTACTGTGTAAACTATACATAGAAACCCAACAGTATACATGTAATTACATGTAGTGTGTGTGTGTGTGTGCGCCAACTTAAATCATTGTGAGTTGCGATTTTGTTGTCAAAACCTTACGAAGCATCAATTTGGTTCGTGTGAGATGCGTAACAATACGCTATGACTTTTCGCTTGTTTTTACCAGTACGTTACAAAATTTCATGCGGGGCCTAAAATCTCGATAAATTCTCCATTTTTTCCCATTTTGTCCTTCCGTAGTTCTTTACGATGCTGAAATAGTGTATCAGTATGTTCCGATATCATCGTCCCACTCTTCCGAAGAACCAATTTGGTCTGTGTCGTGTTACATAATGTAACGCTACGCGATGAGTTTTAGCTTAATTGTTTTAACCGGCTACGTAACTAAATGCTCTACGGGGCCCACATTCCCGATACAATTCTACATTACATATTTTGCGTACCGGGTTCCGTAGTACTTTACAATGCTAAAATAACATACCGGTATTATTCCGATTTCAACATCAAGTTCTTACGAAAGACCAATATTAGTTTTGTCACATGCGTAAGTTACGTAACAATACGCAAAGATTTTTCGCTTGCTTTTATCAGCTATGTTACAAAATTTTCTGCGGGGCCTAAAATCTCGATAAATTCTAGATTTTCCATTTTGTCCTTCCGTAGTTCTTTACGATGCTGAAATAGTGTATCAGTATGTTCCGATATCATCGTCCCACTCTTCCGAAGGACCGATTTGGTCTGTGTCGTGTTACATAATGTAACGCTACGCGATGAGTTTTAGCTTAATTGTTTTAACCGGCTACGTAACTAAATGCTCTACGGGGCCCACATTCCCGATACAATTCTACATAACATATTTTGCGTACCGGGTTCCGTAGTACTTTACAATGCTAAAATAACATACCGGTATTATTCCGATTTCAACATCAAGTTCTTACGAAAGACCAATATTAGTTTTGTCACATGCGTAAGTTACGTAACAATACGCACAGATTTTTCGCTTGCTTTTATCAGCTATGTTACAAAATTTTCTGCGGGGCCTAAAATCTCGATAAAATCTCGATTTTCCATTTTGTCCTTCCGTAGTTCTTACTATGCTGAAATAGTGTATCGGTATGTTCCGATATCATCGTCCCACTCTTCCGAAGGACCGATTTGGTCTGTGTTACATATGTAACGCTACGCGATGAGTTTTAGCTTGCTTTAACCAGCTACGTAACTAAATGCTCTACGGGGCCAAAATTCCCGATACAATTCTACATTACATATAATTTTGCGTACCGGGTTCCGTAGTTCTTATGTTAAAATAAGATACCGGTATATTCCGATTTCAACATCAAGTTCTTACGAAATACCAATATTGGTTTTGTCACATGCGTAAGTTACGTAACAATACGCAAAGAGTTTTCGCTTGTTTTTACCAGCTACGTTACAAAATTTTCTGCGGGCCTAAAATCTCGATAAATTCTAGATTTTCCATTTTGTCCTTCCGTAGTTCTTACGATGCTGAAATAGTGTATCGGTATGTTCTGATATCATCGTCACACTCTTACGACAAATTAATATTGGTTTTGTCACATGCGTAAGTTACGTAACAATATGCGAAGAATTTTCGCTTGTTTTTACCAGCTACGTTACAAAATTTTCTGCGGGGCCTAAAATCTCGATAAATTAGATTTTCCACTTTTCCTGTAGTTTTTTGCGATGCTGAAATAGTGTATCGGTATGTTCCGATATCATTGTCGCACTCTTCCGAAGGACCAATTTGGTCCATGTTACATATGTAACGCTACGCGATGAGTTTTAGCTTGTTTTAACCAGCTACGAAACTAAATGCTCTACGGGGCCAAAATTCCCGATACAATTCTACATTACATATAATTTTGCGTACCGGGTTCCGTAGTTCTTATGTTAAAATAAGATACCGGTATATTCCGATTTCAACATCAAGTTCTTACGAAATACCAATATTGGTTCCCGATAAAATTCTACATTGTCTAATGTATTGTTCTGTACCGGGTTCCGTAGTACTTTACGATATTGAAATAACATACCTGTATGTTCCGATTTCATCATTAAGCTCGTACGAAAGACCAATTATGTACGCAACAATACGCGATAAAGTTTTACCCTATTTTAACCAGCTACGTAACTTATTTTTTTACGGGGCCTAAAATCTGGATAAAATTCTACATTTTGTTGTTTCGTACTTCTTTACGATGTTAAATAGGCTAAAACAGTGTACCGGTATGTTCAGATTCACCATCAAACTTTATGTTTTGGTAAAAAAAGATCGAATTTTTCCACCCGTCTACATTCTAAACTGCCCGTCCAACAGACGGGTGTCCACTGGCCGGGTCTTCAAGAATCGGACTTTCACTTCGGAATAGATTCAATTAAACTTACATTAATTGCTTTAGCTTAGAGTCAATATCATTGTGAAGGTATTGGACACTTTAACTTTTATATAAACATGATCTATGGTATTTTGAGGCAGCTTAAAAACTTAATTTTCAGTAAGCTTAAAAACTTAATTTTCAGTAAGCTTAAAAACTTAATTTTCAGTAAGCTTAAAGCGTAATATAAAATCATCAGTAACAGTGGGCATTCGCTGTGTTGGCATCTGACACTCCACAAACGTATATATGAGACTAGTAGCTTACCCCCTCAGTTTTCGTTGTTTTAGATTATAGTGGACGTAAAAAACGGCCGTGACATAAAGCATCAAGTCCGTTGAGAGAAGCATTTAACAGTTTCTTTGCCAACATTAAGAGCAAGACCGGACTAATTGAGCTGATTTTGGCGGCCATTTTGAAATGCGTCCTCAATAACCTACTGGTACCAAGGGCGTAGCCAGGGGGGGCAAATGGGGCATCTGCCCCCCCCCCCCCTCCCCGTGAGAAGTCTTGCCCGCCCGACTCTTGCGCCCCATGTGGGATGTTGGCCGCCATGATATATAGGATTTTTAGCCCTTTTTTGTACTTTTGAGCCCATTTTTGACCATTTTCACCAAAGTTTGCCCACCCCCGTAACAGTAGTCTTGCCTCCATCTCTGAAAAAGTGCTGGCTACGCCACTGGCTAGTACCTTTCTATTAATATCTTTATGTAGCTTTAACATTACTGTCATCAATACTAAACCTAAATCGGGTCGATCATAAAGTGGCATAACGTGGGCCATCATATTGGGGAACGATTGGGGGCATGTGATGCTACGCAACTGCAATCATACCTCATAAGTCACTATTTCAACATACTTTTCATTGTATTTTGGCAGTCATTTTGAAAAGCGCACCCAACTGTGAACTCCTAGCACTTTTCTACTTATGTCTTGACTAAATTATACACTACTTCCATCAATATTAATCCAAAATTGTATCCTTTATGCGACTATTTTAATCATATAGCTGATTTTCATTGGAATTTGGCAGCCATTTTGAAAAAAGCGCCCTCACAGGAAAGATCTCAGGATACAGGCTTTTAAACTCGTAAATTCTTGTTCCCCAAGCAAAACTAGTCCAGAAAAACCCTCTGAGAATTTCTCCATTATGTGTGGTACCATTTTTAACTTGGTCTAACTCCTATTTTATGGAAAAATGACTTCTGGCAACACAATTTTTCTGGCAACACTGTTTGTCTATATTAAAATTACCAATATTTTTTTTATTTATTTGGGTAAAGTACTACCTATTCTAGCCACACTAAAAAATATAAGATATAAAAAGCACCACTTTAGGGGTTATAGCTCATTGAATATTGCTATATTTCAGAAAGAACAAAAATTGAGAAAAATCACCCCTATTTGAAACAATGGTATAACCCAAGTAGTAAGGGATGTTTATTAGACAACTACATTTCTTGAAAGCTTATGTATTACCAATCATTTTGTGAAACTCTCAAAGTTTACCTCTATTTTTCCTTGATATGGTGAATCATGAAAGTTGTTATTTTTGTGGCCTTGTAAAAGTGCCAAAATAGTCCCAAAACCTGTCATGTTTGGGGCTGTTGCTATGGTAACGAAGGTGCAGTGATGAAATAATTTTGATTTTTTTAGACTTTGACCAAAGTTACATCCTGACATAAAGTATGAAGAATTTTTTTTTTGAAGTCTGCTAACTGTTTTTGATTTTCTTTGATTGTAACGCAATATTACTCTTAATTGCTCATATTTTTGGAACTGGTTGTTCAATTTAAATGGGGCTTTCTGCAAAATGCAGCTTTTTAATTGCTTTTTACTACCCTATAAGAAACTGAAAATTTAATATTTCCGAGTTCCGACTGATTTTGCTTGATTGCATCACATATAGTTTTGTTATGGCATTGATTCACTATATTTATACATATTTACCTGAGGATTCAGTTCTTCATTTACAGTTATTTTTAGTTCTTTAGGTATTTTTAAAGTTACCTTACCGTTTGTTGCGTTATCCGGCAGTAGAATAAACACTCCTACTCCTGCTCCAGCAGCAAGAAGGCAAACAAGAACTACAATGATGATTATGACACATCGTTTACGACGTCGGTCGTCTTTGCTACTAGCTGTTGATTGCAAAAATGTATTCAATAATAAATAATTAAATACATAAATTTCAAGCAATTCTTGGCAGGACAAAGGTCATCATGCCCGTTGTTTCGCCTGTTTAAAGGTCCGTCACTGCAGTTCTTCCAGATTTTCTCCGAATGAGCCAAAACACCTATGGGTCATGATTCCCTCCAACCTGCCTTAAAGGGGAAACATCGTTGGCCAGGCCAACTAGTCAGGCAAGTGGGTGGGCAACATCTGTTTCTGTGCAGTTACTATTACCACCAATAAATAAATGTTTATACTAGGATTTGAGCAGGTGATCTTGTCCTTACATATCCCAATGTTATTTTTACACTTATCTGGACCTTGGCATGTTTCGCCATGAAATGCTGAGCTTGTTGTAGATCCAGATGTGTTGTTTCCTCTTTAAAGCAAATCAACACACACTAGATAATATGTTTACTACGGAGAAGAACGACCATGACCTAGGTACGCACCGTTAGATGTCCAGGGTGTTCTGGGGTTTTTATAGCACTGGTTTCTGTGCTGTACTCTGATACCTGTATGATGATTTTCCAACTGTAGGAGTAGCTGATAGTTCAGCACTGGTAGTTCCACAAGAGGGGCTATCAGATCTCAAAGCAGCCAAGTAGCCCTTTCCTTAGGCAAGGCCTACCTGCTGAGCAGTGATGACAGATTCAATTTACACTGTGTATTGCATGGTCTGTTGTCAAAATATGTATGGGCAAATTTTTCAAAAAGCTTAACTTAATTTAAACACATGCGCAGTGAAATTTGCACTCCACAAACTATCTTCATTAAGTTTACATTGGGAGAAGAATTTTAGAAGTATTGAGATATTTGGTGAAATTTAATTTGCATGTATGGAAATGTGATAGAGAAATTACGATATCCAGTAGTCAGAGACAATGAGAGAAAGTTATGGGTATAATAACTTAAAGGAGTATTTCGTGATCCTAGCATCCTCATTTTATGACATTTTCAGTACATATCCACGAAAAAAACATATTCCCAAAATTTCAGTTGATTCCGATTTTGCGTTTGCGAGTTATGCATGATTATGTGTATTACACTGCTCCGTAGACAATACGTTGTAATTTCGTTCTGGTGCACCAGAACGAAATTCAAATTTCAAGCGATATCTTTACTAAACGAATTAAGGGCTGGGGTATGAACGTTTGGACAGTATTTATTTTGGGACATTAGAGCACATCAGACATATCGAATTGCATTCTGAATACGAAGAATGTCTCTGATATCAAATAATTTTGATTTTTGAAATTCACAATTTAATACACATTTTATGGCAAATCATTAAAATTGATATTTTTGATATTTAACAGTACTCAAAAGTAAACTTTATAAATCTGATGATTTATACTTAAAGTGTATGTAGGTGGGATAAAAAGCCGACGATCAATTGAAAATTTTGACCTTTCGTATTGAATATATGGAATTTTTTTCCAAAAACACCAAACAAAATTAGGTCTTTTGGGGAAAAAATCCATATCTTCAATATGAAAGGTCAAAATTTTCAATTGACCGTCGGCTTTTCCTCCCAGCTACATACACTTTAAGAATATATCATTAGATTTATATAATTTACTTCGAGGACTGTTATATATCAAAATTTGAAAAATATCAAATTTTTATAATTTGTCATAAAATTTGTATTATATTGTGATTTAAAAAAATGAAAATTATTTGATATCAGAAAGGCATGCTTCGTATTCAAAATGCAATTCGATAGGTCTGAGGTGCTCTCATGTCCCACAAAAAATACGGTCGAAACGCAATAAACGCTCATTCTAGATCCCTTAATCTGGAAGAAATATTTTGTACATAAACATTATGTAGCCAGAGTATTCCAGTGATATAAAAATCTCAACTTTTTTTGAGAAAAGTGGGGGGATGAGGCTGTGGATCACGAAATGCCCTTTTAAGTTCAGGTAATTGAACAACAATTCAATAGCATAGCCGAGATTTTTGCTAGAGGGGTTAGCCTGTGTAGGACGGGGCCCAAATCCACCAAAAGGGGTGGTATGGGGTCGTGGTGCCAAGTAAAAAGAAGATTTCACAAAGGGACCACTCCGGGGGACCACTTTTCATGCTAACTTGAGCTGTTCAAAATATCCAACAAAAGTACATTCTTAGATGAAGTAAGATGAAGTAGAAAATTCTGCACTTCTTCCTTGCAAAAACATCCTGTCATGTAGGCCTACAGGCCTGTTTGTGTAGAAGTTACGCACTTTTTTGAGGGGGTAAAGAAATGAGAATCATTAATTATTGTTTGCCTTACAAGAAGGGTGGCCCCAATTTAAAAAAAGTCGCTGTCAATAAAATTGCACCCCCCATTTTGTCAACAAAAGTTCTATGACCCCCCCCACCACCACTGAAACACCTTGCCCCCTAAACAGGCTAAAATTGTATTGAAATCAGTCTTTTTCAATAAAATAAACATACTATCTGTGGTCACACTATATGTGGTCATCTTGTGACTCTACATTTTGGTCATTACAAATGTTATGACCCCCCCCATTTTTTCTTTTCAAAATTTATGACCCCCATGACCTCCCTAAAATGATAGCCCTTTAAGCTCCTTAAAATATTGTCATCCAAAATCACCATCCTTGGATCTACGAGTATAATGATAAGAGAAATCTCATGGAATTGCGCCTTAGTCTGTACAGATTGGATTCCCCCCTCTTTCTCTCCTTTTCTCTCTCCCGCTCATCCCCCTCTATCTTTTCATCTCTCTCCCACATTTTTCTTTTTTGTTCCTGTACTGGCAGGTGGAGGGGATATGCATTTTTGCCAGTGCCCCGGAAGCTATGCCATTGTTCCACTTCCATTTTATTTCATTTTATAAAAGATGGCCATGCATGACGCAGTCTATAATGGTAGAGAAATTAAAGCTAATTAAAACAAAACTATACACTAGGCCTACTGCATTCAAATGGAAAGTCATACCAGATAATCAGAAACCTATAATATTTTCTATTTATATATATTCTATTGCATCGCCATTTAAAGGTGTATTTCGTGATCCTAGGATCCTCTTTTTAAGACATTTTTCATTAGATATCCACCAAAAAAAGCTAATTCCCAAAATTGCAGTTGATTCAGACTTTGTGCTTGCAAGTTGTGCACGATTATTGCAAAAAAAATTAATCTACAAGACATTTTTTGTACATAAACAGGGGTTTCCAGTGGTATAAAAATATCAATTTTTTTGGAGATATTAAGTTAGGAAATGAGGCTGTGGATCACGAAATGACAATGTGGATCACTTTATAATATAGGCAGTAGCCTATAGGCAGTCAGACAATAGAGAGACCTGTGTGTGTTTGTGATTTTTGATAGATCTTTTTTGAATGATCAAAAGCTATTTCACCATTAAATGATATGAACTTTAAAACACATAATTTTACCAACATTGAAAGCAAATTATCTTGGTACTGAAAGTGGAATAGAAACTTTATGTGTCTAGCCTATGGTGTATTGTGTTAATTAATGTTGCATACCAATCACAGTAGGTGATTTCCAGGCTCATGATATTTGGGTAGGTGATAAGTGATTGACAAATTGCTTGATGGGGAGTGTAAATCCTGCTGTTCTGAGGGGTAATAAAATGAACAGTGGAAATACTAGTTCCCTCGTTACGCTCGGTGCTCCCTTCGGTCGCTATTCGAGAGGCGTCGCGGTTTGTGGAACGGGGCTAGTTCTAGGGTTTTTAGAAAAAAAAAACTTCTCTTACTATAAAATGAGAAAAATTACTTTGCCCAAATTTACTTGACCCACCTAACTGTGGATACAATAATGCATGCAAATAACTACAACAAAGAAAGCCCCCACCCCCTCCGAAGTCAAACGGTGCGTCCCTAAGTATGTCATCGGATTGCAATTATTATAATTACGTGAAGTGACCGACCTGCATTTGTGATTTTTAGGGCATCAGAGCGTGGTGGCAAGCAGCCATCTTGTTCGTGGTCTTGAGTGGGATTTCCGGTTTCCAAATAGGTCTGTTGAAAAGCAGTCTCCTCATTACCTGTTAAAAGACATTACTTTCTATTAAAATGTTGTTCTATGCCAATTACCAAGAACTATGCTATAGACAATTTCACGTGCATAGTTTACAGCTGTCTACCGAGAAATTTGCTGACTCAACCATATTCTGGTTGAATAATACTTGTAATATATGTCACCTTTTACCGACAGTCAACATTTACAAATTATCCGAGGCCAATGTTACGTTCTACCAATTGAAACTGACCGTATAAGGACATGGGAACGATTCCTTTAGGAACTACAGTTTGAAGACGATTTGCTTAAACCGTTATTGGTTGTAGAAAGGGTATGTTTCTAAAATGTTAAGTCACCGAAAAGGTTGCACAAAATTCCTTACTGTTTTAGTGGTTAGAAAGTGGTCGCATAGATAGAGTTAGAGGAATATATAATAGTCTAAGATCAGTTAAATTTGCTTTTTTTTTCTGTAAAATAGGAATACTACACTTATATTTTGTCATCTCATCTGCGTCTTCCCTGCATATGAGTGGTATGTTCCCTTTATTTTTGAACGGGTCAATATTGGCCAATATCAGTAAAGTGTTTAAAAAGATGTGAACCTTCCCTTGGTCTTCTTTCCTTTTACCATTATGCGTCTTGCCAGCGCGTACCCAAATCTCCATGGCAATGTGAACTCAATTTCAATCATTTCGGATTCATATTTTTAGGGCCATGTATTTGGCCCAGAGTCTTAGTAAGCTCATTAGGGAATGTACGTACCCCGGGTGAGGTGAAAAATACTCTGCCACAAATTGCTTCCCCTACTTCTTGCTGTGCCAAAACAATCCCCCTCCCTCCTCTTCTACGAGCCAAAAATCTTTTCCCGCATTTTACACATGCCATATTTTGCCGAACTCAAATTTCAAACCTTAAATGGTCCAATCATGTGACGCGAGCAGGTCATTTCATATTTGACGTTTTTCTATACTGTTGTAGGGCGTAATATGGTGCCCCAACATCTGTGCCCAAAATCGCACGTCTTCTCTTTAAATCTGCAAAAAAATATTTCATGATTCATATTCAGTAATGCATCATATGACCAACCTGTGTTTGCCATGCTGTTTAAGTCGTTTTTGCAGCCAGTTTCATTGCTAGCACGAGGTGGTGGATTACTAGCCATGTGTATATCAAGTTGCAACTTCGATAACCTGAGTAAAAACAAGTACAAAAGTTCCAGAAGTTAAGATCGCAATGTTTATGGAAATCGTTTGTAAGTTTTCGCAAATTAAAGCCTTGGAATCAATGAGCTGACTTAAAATCCATTTTCGTTATAGGTTTACGCATAAAATGTTGAACGTTAGAATTTCCAAATTTTGCGAGGAAAAGGTACTTTATAATGTTATAGCTAATAGTATAACGTTAAATAAATAAACATAGGGGTTGTAATCACCTTTGTTCTTCGTGCTACACAACTTGGCTCGGTAGGACAAGGATTAATGTCTCATTTCTTTGGTTCCCTCAGCGTGACGAGCGATGTCATTAAACTGCCCCCATGTTATAAATCATAATTCTTAGAAAACATTGCAAGAAATTGAAAAATGCCAGTGAGATTTTGAAACCTTACTTCAAATCCTCACTTTAAAACGTTGGGTTTTTACTTTATGTATTAAAGGTTTTTACTTTTTTTTCTTTCTTTCTTTCTTTCTTTCTTTCTTTCTTTCTTTCTTTCTTTCTTTCTTTCTTTCTTTCTTTCTTTCTTTCTTTCTTTCTTTCTTTCTTTCTTTCTTTCTTTCTTTCTTTCTTTCTTTCTTTCTTTCTTTCTTTCTATATTTCTATATTTAGTTTTTGGGAGTCTATTGTTTTGAAACTCAAACGCAAGGGATTAAGTGAGTTGTTCTGTAATTTGAATTGTTGCGTTTGGGGCATCAATGCATATGATTTCAATAGGGGTGGGTGGTAATAATAGATGCTGTCAATTACACTCATGTCTATCAATACAGGCTAGATAAATCAATCAATCATATGGAACATCGGTGCTTCAAGTGGTCATGTGACTTGTAACTCATGTCTCTTATCGTAATAATTAGATTTTGCTAAGTAGGATAGGCCTAAACAGGTCCGAACGCAAATTTGATGGCACACTTGTCCATATTGTTGTGACGTTCTCTCTCCATTATGCCACCCCTCTCTTTTCTCGCTTTCTTCTCTTTCTCTCTCCCAACTCTCCCACTCAGTTCAGACAGTGTTACTGGGTTTTTTATCTTCATGTTTCTTTGTCATCTTTTGAATTATCACTGTTATGTTTTCTTTGTTTGTTTGTTTGTTTGTTTGTTTTTAATGACTGAAAAACAATAAGCTTCTAGCCATCCAGGTAGAAGCAATTTTCAGATTAGCAATAGAAATATTGCTAAACGAATAAATCAAATCAGTCAGTTTCGCTCGAACGCAATTCCGTTTTATTGCATATTACCAAACACGCGAGTTTTAAGCTGTATTTGAGCGACATCAATTTTACCGTTTCGTCTCCGTAGATATTTTTGCGTGGCCCTTCGATTAGGCTATTATATATAGTCGAAATATTTCCGTTATAATACGATCTCACTAACAAAGACTTTCGTGGGTTTGTAGAAAAAGTTTGGGATATGAATGGGGAAAATGTAAACCACAGTTTTACAAAGTACACCTTAACCCTATACTAGAACTACTGAGCCATATTTTTTTTTAACACGGACCATGAAGGGGGGGGGGGATATTTGGTACCAATGAATATCTATGGGTCTCCTGTACAGTTTCTCCAAAATAGATAAGGAAATGACTATTTTAACCTAACTAACAAGTAAAAGACAAGCTCTTGGAATAATTTTACAAGAGCGAAATGAAAATCGTGGATTTTACTGTAGAAACCAATGGTGGGTTTCACCCTCCTGGGCATTTTTGATGGCCGGCCCTATCTCCAGGTAAGACATGCACCCCCTTCGATTTAATAATGAAGATGAGAGTCTAGATGTGAAAAGATTATAATCTCTGTTCATTGTTAATTTAATTTCTTTATTTAAATATCTCCATTTTACAGGAGATATTCGCTTAAAAATGAGCATTTACGGCCGTTTCCATGGAAAGCTTCTCTGTCGATGACCACTAGGTGGCTGAAAGAAGCCATCTGGATACGCCGAAAAGGCAAATACACTCTCAACAAGGACGAGGGGGCCTACTCACTCAACAACACTATTAACCAACTCATTATGCCCTCTATAGCGGTTCCTGTTGGCTGTAAAAGGAAGCGGATTAGTTGCCAGTCTGATGAAACCACTAGTGTAGTGGTGAAACGTCACTAAAAATGTGAGTTTAACATCTTCATTTATTTTGGATTTGCATAAAATGAACAATGTTAACAAACGTGTTATGTTTGCCTTTTTTGATTTAATCATCCATCTCAGTAAATTGATTCACTTTCCAAGATGCATATGTAAAATTTCAAAACATTTCCCCAAAGTCACCAAAAAATGGCATTTTTACTCATTTTTACCCGGCAAAATAAGTTATATTATTTTACCATATAAATGGGTCCTGCTGTGGCTTTTGTGTTACGAAATAAATCCGTGTCGAACAATCTAACTTCCTAAAAATGGTTGTCATTTCAAAATTACTAAAAATAGCCAAATTTAGCAAGATATTAATTGTGTTTATTAATTTATTTTATGAAAAAGGAAAAACGTCAAGTTCAAACTTTAAAGTTCTTTTATTCGAAACAGCGATTTTCAAGTTAGATCATTTAACCAAATCAGGGCCGCCTTCTCCAATATACCGCGCTATGTGCTGCCATATTCATGTTACCCTTGTCCAACAGGCATGAACCACGCTATACAAGTGCTGCCCTAAACTTGTGTTACCCTAGTCCAATATACCACCTATACGTGGGCTGCCTTTAAAACAATGTGCCACCCTTGTCCAATATACCAATGCTATACATGTGCTACCCTTACAAAGTTTGTGCTACCCTTGTCCAATATACTACGCTATATATAATGCATGTGCTAGCCTTAATATAAATGGTGTGCTGCCCTAGTCCAATATGGTACGCAATTCATGTGCTGCCCTTAAAACAATGTACTGCCCTTGTCTACTATACCAAGCTATACCTGTGCCATCCTAAAGTTGTGCTACTATATTCCAATATACCACGCTATACATGTACTGCCCTTTAAACAATTGCAATATCCTTGTTCAATGACCACGCTATACATTGTGCTACCCTTAAAAATGCGCTACACGTTTCCAATATACCGCGCTATACACGCGCTGCCCCTAAAAACTGTGTGCTGCCCTTGTCTAATATATACTAAGCTATACATGTGCTGCCTTAAATAGTTTGTGCTATCCTTGTCGAATATACCACGTAATACATGTGTTGAAGCCTTGTCCAATGTCCAATATATTGCACTATAAAGAGTGTATCATAATTTACAGAACAAAAATGCCACTATAATTAGTATGAGGTATTTGGTCAAATTGCTCTAGTTGATAGCTGAATCAACATCTTGCCCTGCCACAACTGTAAAATCGCTATTGTGTGACCATTAATAATGACTTAGTGACAATTTCTGTGAGCTGTGTAAAAATGCAGTTGCGCAAAAGTCAATTAAAATAACACGAAAATCACAGTTTCTCGACTTTCTTTCCTGTAATTGACAGAACGCCTTGTAGAATTGTTTGACAAAAAAAGACATGTGATTGCTTTGCAGCACTAAGATCTCCTGACCGCACACCTCAAGTTTCTATTCGCGGGGCTATCTAAAAATAAAGGGTTTCCAAAATGTTTGTTCGGGAATGTACCACACAGACTTACCGACTTTCTCTATACCTACTTTTTGCTGTTATTGCTACCCATCAGTATACCAAATTTTCAAAACAAAGTATCCAAATTTGCCCTATGTATGCGCTTTTAAGGATCATTTGCGAATTGGCGCATTGGTCTCCACCCATCAATATACTAAATCGCTAAAAATGTATCCCAAAACGATGGCACATACCCGTATACCTTCAACCATGGAGACTCCTCGGGCCGGGCCCATCACATGAAAAGTAGAAACGAAATACTATCTGGAATAATTTTGGATATTTATTTTTTTCAATAAACTTAAAACAATATTTTCTAATGATTTAGACGTAAATGTAAAAATAGGGACTATATTGTTTCTATTATTATAATATAACTTTACACTTATTATATTTCTATGGACATCTAAAACCTGCTTGAGTCCGGAGTAAACTTGGACTGGTAAGGGGAATGCGTATCACCTGCCAATTGGCCATCATTGATGGGTGACAGAGATCCAATTTGTATGTGAAAATATTGCTTATAGAACTGTTATCATCGGGGAACTACCATGGATAAACACCCAGTTGGCCCGTATAAGCACACACGCTTGGGTCCGTGGAGGATCCAAAATACCAGACCCCTTCGAAATGCATAAGTCATGCTAAGAAGGTCCATAAATTTATACAGGCCTGACACAACAATCAAATGACAATTTTGCTTTAATTGGTCGAAAGATAAGAAATATTCCATGCTCTTATCTTTATACTTTGTTTGCTCCTATTCTGCTCTCTTTCACGTTTCACTTATGCCTCTTCTATTTTTCTCCTTTTCTCATTTTTGCTCAACAGATATGATAATACCAAATCAGCAAAGCGAATAGGCTTACAAAGAGGCTATTAACGCTACAGACTACTTGTAGACTATTAACAGTAACTGAGGGGATCAGATGTTTAAAAAAAAGGTTGTTCACTGCTATATCTGCTATCCAAATCATGACATTAAACAATAACTACCATGGTTATATTCTTACGTAAACATTAAAATTATAGAAATAAGTTTCACGAACCAGTTTTAAATTATAGAGTCCGTAAATGTCCTGGTAAAGTCAAACTTTTAAACTCCGCTGTCTCCGAGTCCGCACATCTGCATCTGCATTGCCCACAGATCCTGGAGACAAATATTACTCTCTGGATGTCGTGCACCAAGGTGTGGCGAATGCTGAAAGCTAAATTTTGTAATGATGTTTGTTTGCTGTGCCGGAAGTAGAATTTATCGGTTAGGCGCATAGTCAGTGTGAATGTATCTATATTTATATCATGTGTTATATCTGTGTTGAAATGGGAATTAAAGTTGGACTGGTAAGGGGAATGCATATCACCTGCCAATGCGCCATCATTGATGGGTGACAGAGATGCAGACCACTCACAACAATCAAAAAACAATTTTGCTTTAATTGGTCGAGAGATAAGAAATATTCCATGCGCTTATCTTTATACTTTGTTTGCTCCTATTCTGCTCTCTTTCCCGTTTCACTTATTCCTCTTCTATTGTTTTCTCCTTTTCTCATTTTTGCCCGGCAGCACAAACGAGCCGTAAATTCCCTAAATTGTATTCTGAGTTATGGTGTAAAATGTGTACGAAGGTCATATTCATCAGTAACTTAAGCTGGCCCGACATCCGTCTCATTTCGATAGTCAAAAACTAATCAATAATCCTATTGTTGAAGTGGATAATAAGCTTCTACCTTAGATGGCTATAGAACTTTTAATAGCTCTGGTCTTTGTTTGCTTATATTGCTAAATCCTGTTCAAGTGGTGGGTTACCAGGCATTGTATTTTGTACAGGTATGCATAACCAACAATTAACAATGAGAGAACTTTCTTAAACCTCGTTGACTTGGGGATGATTTGAAATGACCGCCAATTATGACTGTTTGATACTTATTGCCAACAATGTGGAAAAAGAGGCACATGTAAAAACGCAAAAAGCTATAATTTTGTTAAAGGAGCAAAGTTTAACAAATCATAACCCCGCTTCTGGATATCGTTTGAAGTCAAATGATATACTATTTTTAAGTTTATGATGTTTATTGTTTAAACACGAAATAAAACAAAATTGACCGGGGGAGGAATTTACGGCTCATTCGCCGTGGACGGTCACATATGATAATACCAAATCAGCAAAGCGAATAGGCTTACAAAGAGGCTACAGATTACTTGTAGACTATAACAATAACTGGATCAGATGTTTAAAAAAAAAACAGGTTGTTCGCTGCTATATCTACTATCCAAATCATGACATTAAACAATAACTACCATGGTTATATTCTTACGTAAGCATTAATAGTATAGAAATAAGTTTCACGAACCAGTTTTAGATTAAAGAGTCCGTTTTGAAACCCATCTAATACTTATTTTGCTACAATTAGGACAGAATCATACTATTTTTATACCTTAAAATATCCAAAATATTGGTCAAAATGAAACCAATGTCTAATTTTGATCCTTTTTGACCCCTAAGTTTTAAAAAAAATTATTTAAAAGGTAAGTTTTTAATGTGGCCGACAAATATTGAATGGAAAATCAAACTTGCTCAAAACTGCTAATTTTGTCAGAAATCTGGTGTCTTAGTTTGGGATTCCTTTTCATCATTTCCTTTTCGAAAATATATACCTTGATGTACTCGTACTTATCATCATTATTTCAAGATACATTTCAAAACGGGTAAAAAATTACCTACAGTGGCCCTTCCTATCTCTTAAATGTCGGGTCACGTTAAGGTTATGAAGCGTTTTTAAAACTTTTATATGAAAATAAAAACAAAAAACACTGCAACAACGTAATACAAATAATTTCAAAATATTAAGCTATTTTAAACTATTATTTTGCAGACATAATTGCAAAAATATTTTGTCAACACGTATATGTTAACATGTTTTGTTGTAGGAAGTTTTCAGAATGTTCTCAAATGTTATCACAACGTTTTATACTCTTTGAAAATCTGACATTTCAACGCTTTCTGTAAAACGTTTTGTACTTGCTGGAGAGCAAAGTGGACTAAGACTCTGGCTCGGGAGTGTGCGTGATGTAAACTGATGTCATGGGCTAACAAAAACATTTCTGGGAATTAGCCTTGGCCAAACAGGCTATGTCGGAAATTGAGTGGCACCATTTTGGAAGATGTTGTGCTAAGTCCCATATGTTTTTTTCAGCGACAGCCGAATTTTCAGCTGCTTTCCCACTTAAATTCCACCTTCGTATGTGTTATATGTGGCGTATTTCAACATCACGTGTTTCTAAAACAGTAAAACAAATTAAAGAGACCCTGGAAATGTCGTCAACATTATATGCTAATGGGTTACTTCATTTGAAATTCACACCTCTTTGTTTCTGCGAATTGCCCTTGGCCAACTGGCAAGGCTGTAAATAGGAAGATGATGAATCCGTTACGGAAGATATTGTTCTAAATTCAGCTGAATTTACAGCTGCTTTTCCACTTAAAATACCACCTACGTGGGCGGTATTTGGCGTATTTGAACATCATGTGTTTGTAAAACAGTAAAGCGTATTAAAGTAAAACTCTAAATGCATGCTTAATTTGAAGTGTACACCCCTCTATGATACATGTTCGAATTTGCATTTTCCCGCTTATTCAGACCAATTGTGATCAAAGTAGCCGGGTGACCCCTAATTTAAAAAAGTTGTAATGAAACTTCATGTCAGTGCGTATATTATATATCAGCAAATTGTAGGAGTAGATTTTTTTTATAATTGAAATTATGTCTAAGCAATTTTCATTTCCCCATAGAAAACAGCACAAAGATGCGTTCTCTGCTTGTCAAGCCGAGCAAAATGGTAGTTTGCGGTCATAATTTTGTCTTAATTATGTTAAAACAATAAACTGAGGGACCAGCAAAGGGCCCCAAAGGTGTGTTAACAGGCCATAAGGCTTCATGTCAGAGCTACCAAGATCTGATGAAACTGCGAAGGCCTTAGCAAATCTGCAGTGGAAAACAATTGCTCAGAGAAACATAAGGACATAACATGGCTAAAACCCTAACGAAAAACATGGAAACGAATATAGACTACGGAGACGGAAACCAAGTACAAATGGCGGTAGACACATCTATTATACTGCTTACAGAACTGCACGATGCATGATAATACGACAAGGAACTATTTGTTTGTTGGGCATCTGAAAAACTGCTTTGAATTACTGTAATTGACCACGTTATAAGAAAATACATTTTATATAGGATTTGACGCCTCGAAATGGTATTTTTTTTTCTCATTTTATGACAATTTTGCTGAATAATTCACAACGACATCGGTTGTTAGTGAATATTAGTCCTACCGAATTGTAACTTTCAGCTTTGTGGGCGTATTGTCATTTTAGGTTATTAAGGTTTAGTGCGTTAAAAAAGAACATTCTCCTGTCAACCTTTGTTGAGTTTTGTGCCGGCACTGCCAACTTATTAGAAAGTAACCTGATGTCGTCAAATTTTGATGGTTAGACTGAAAGCATTGTTGTTGGTCATAGTGAGATTGAATGGGTTATTGCCGTTTTTCAGCTAAAACGGTGGTAAAATGTGATGCGATCAAGCAAAATCAGTCGGAACTCGGAAATATTGATTTTACGATATAGCCAAAAAAAGACAATATTTCCTTTTGTTTCCTTCTGTTTTAAATTGCTCATATCTTTGAAACTGGTTGTTCAATTTTAATGGGGTTTTCTGCAAGATGCAGCTTTGTAAATGTTTTTTTTTTATCCTATAAGAAACTGAAAATCTGATATTTCTGAGTTCGGACTGATTTTGCTTGATCGCATCACAAATGGGATTTGTGTAAGCAATCTGCAGCAGCGAGTAAGTTTAGCAAAAGCTGAAAAGACAATCAGGGATGAACTTGATCAGAACACCTTACAATCCAACATCATTCAGATGTTGGCATCTTTGGAACAATCATTGAAACACTGTGTACTTTCATTCTGGGCAAAATTAAGTCCACTTTTCTAGAAAACATCGAAGAAAAAAACCGATGTGTTGCTAATATGTTGAATATGATAGTTCAGTGTGGGACCACCGCCATAAAGATCTGAGTAACAACATTGAGATGGTGCAGTGTCGCGCAGCCCGCCTTGTTATGAATGATCACTAAATAAACTCAACCCATAAAGTATTGAAACGATTATAGATGGTCTGATATATCGGGAACTGAAATATAAACCTTATTTAATGTATATAAAGCGCAGCTTTCTCCTGCGCATTTTGATACCTCTTTTGTTGCTCTACGATATAATTTGGTTGAGTTACAGGCGCTTGAGTGGCTTCAAGTCGGATTTTGAAAGTTGCACTTAGCTCCTATTCAAGCCAAATGCGTTCGTCGTGTACACACACAATATCAAAACAAAGGACACCGATGTGCTGTTTACTTAACCATGAACGTTACTTTTTTTTACTCCCTCGACTTCCAACTTCAATACTTGCTACCCTTTACTTATCTCTGACTTATCTCATGAACTCTTTCTGCTGACATCTCAATACCTGTTGTGCCCACCATCACTGTCTATCACTGCATGGATTCGACGTCGTATGCTCTGAACAAGATGTCTTATCTTTCCTTGGTCAATGTCGCGCCTTTTCCTGAGCAGGATGCGCCGAAGGCCTTCTAAGGTGGTATCAGGCTTGATTGCCTTGTTAGCTTTCCTCTTAAGAGTGTCCCACAGGTGTTCTAGCGGATTAAGGTCAGGGCTCTTGGCAGGCTAGTCGAAAGTATCCACCCCCTCTGTTTTCAAGAACTCTCTGGTTAGGGCTCAATTCAGCCATCGTTGGTTACTCAGGACACCTTTCCCTGTCCTACCCTGTAAGGTAATCTGACTTCAACCTCATATTGATTTATGCCTACCATTGTTGACCATTGAGTACAATTGGTGGTCATCGCAATCAATTTATGCAACACGTGACACACATACTGACAAAAGCAGTGGTCATTTATTGGTCACAGTACAACCCATTTAGCTTGAATAGGAGCTAAGTGCAACTTTCAAAATCCGACTTGAAGCCACTCAAGCACCCATAACTCGACCAAATAATAAAAGAGATATCAAAATGCGCAGGAGAATGCTGCGCTTTTTATATATTAAATAAGTTTTTGCTATATATTTCAGTTCCCGGTATATCTGACCATCTATAATCGTTTCGATACTGTATGGGTTGAGTTTATATCTAGTAGCGTCACTAATATGCTAAAGGATATGGATTTCAATTTTTTGAAAGATCGTAGAACAGTCGATAGGTTAACCATCGTCCGCAAAGCTAGAGTGGGTATCCTGCCCCTGCCGGTCGACGAACCCCTTCTGACGGTCCAACGTCCTTCTAGGCACTCTCACCAGAACTCATGTCAATATTAGCAAACAAGGTCTGCTACACGCACTCCTTCTGGCCAAGAACAGTACAGAATTGGAACTGCATGGATTCGACGTCGCATGCTCTGAACAAGATGTCTTATCTTTTCCTTGGTCAATATCGCGCCATTTCCTAAGCAGGATGCGCCGAAGGCCTTCTAAGGTGGTATCAGGCTTGATTGCCTTGTTAACTTTCCTCTTAAGAGTGTCCCACAGGTGTTCTAGCGGATTAAGGTCAGGGCTCTTGGCAGGCTAGTCGAGAATATCCACCCCCTCTGTTTTCAAGAACTCTTTGGTTAGGGCTGCAACATGTGGCCGTGCATTTGACTCAATTCAGCCATCGTTGGTTACTCAGGACACCTTTCCCTGTCCTACCCTGTAAGGTAATCTGACTTCAACCTCATATTGATTGATGCCTACCATTGTTGACCATTGAGTACAATTGATGGTCATCGCAATCAATTTATGCAACACGTGACACACATACTGACAAAAGCAGTGGTCATTTATTGGTCACAGTACAACCCATTTAGCTTGAATAGGAGCTAAGGGGCTGTGCAATAATTATGAGCCCCCGGGGGGGTAAAATTTCCAAACGGCTCGCCAAAAATCGCTTGCCCCCCCCCTCTCGGCCTGCCAAAAATCGCTTGCCCCCCCTCTCGGCCCGCCAAAATTCTTTGCCCCCCCCTTGCGCATGCCAAATTTTTGGGATCCCAATTTACAAACCTTAAATGGTCTATATACCTGTTGCGAGCGCAGCGAGCAGGAAAATTTGCATATTTAAGCATTTCCGTACTGTTTTCCTAAGCCTTTTAGAGCGTTTTATTAAAAAGGCGCCCCATGAATGTGTGCCAAAAATCGCTTGCCCCCCCCTCTCAGCTTGCCAAAAATTGCTTGCCCCCCCCCCTTTGGCTCGCCAAAAATTTCTTTCCCCCCCCCCCCCCAATTTTACCCTCCCCCCAGGGCTCATAATTATTGCACAGCCCCTAAGTGCAACTTTCAAAATCCGACTTGAAGACACTCAAGCACCCATAACTCGACCAAATGATATCGTAGACCAACAAAAGAGATATCAAAA
The DNA here is from genome assembly GCF_039555335.1 of Amphiura filiformis. Classification (NCBI taxonomy): domain Eukaryota; kingdom Metazoa; phylum Echinodermata; class Ophiuroidea; order Amphilepidida; family Amphiuridae; genus Amphiura; species Amphiura filiformis. Next base: position 105,945 of record NW_027305635.1, read on the forward strand.
TGCGCAGGAGAATGCTGCGCTTTATATACATTAAATAAGTGTTTGCTATATATATTTCAGTTCCCGGTATATCTGACCATCTATAATCGTTTCGATACTGTATGGGTTGAGTTTATATCTAGTAGCGTCACTAATATGCTAAAGGATATGGACCCCCTTCTGACGGTCCAACGTCCTTCTAGGCACTCTCACCAGAACTCATGTCAATATTAGCAAACAAGGTCTGCTACACGCACTCCTACTGGCCAAGAACAGTACAGAATTGGAACAAACTACCCCATCACATCACCAAAATATAAGTCTGAGGTAATTGCAGACTCCGGTCCTTCCATACCCTAACCCTAATTCCTACACACGGGCCATAACACTAACCCTAATCCTAACTCAACTATAATCCTAACCCTTACATGCGTAACCAGAATAACACTATTACTACCTACCCTACCCTTAATCAAAACCCTAATCATATAGCCTAACATTAAGGGGTACGTGGGCTCATTCAGCATGGATAACGATTCCTAAATTCAAAATCATCTTAGCAACACACTAAGTATTGTTTTTTTTTTTTTCTAGACAAATGGACCTAATTGTTCAGATGTTAATAAAGTTGCAAATGAAGTTGCAAACGTGATTCAAGCAATGTTAAAAACAAAATCAAGTATTACTAGTAAATGCGGGATAAACGTATGTAAGTGCTCTATTCTCACGCAAGTAAAGCTGTCGAATTTGGATCTATGGTAAACATACATACGTGAGCATTTGATACAATTATAAAGCAATTAAGCATTACAGAACGAGATATATTCAATGTAATTAAATAGGCAGTTGAATCTTCAGCGACTGGAACTAGGATATTAATAAAAGCAATCAACAACAGTTGTGTGTACTGCTAATATGGCTAACTAGTTGTATTGTTGTAGTATAATACTGTAAACAAATACTGTTTAAATACAAGTTACCTATGTCGTCTCATCACGTGATCAAAATGGCATATTTGTATCTTCTTACATTCATAAGCCACAAAGAAATGACACCAGGTTGGTTATTAAGAACCCAGCAAACACAAAACAATTTTAATACTTTTTAAACAGGTTATATTCTGGGTTTTTGGTTTGGGTAAAAACGTTTTCATAGCATTAAATGTCAGACTATATAAAGGTCACGGAAACGTTTTAAAACGTTTTTTTTTTTATGAAAACACACTGCAAAAATATTCTGAATGATTTCAAAATGTTGTTGAAAAATATTTTCTGCAAACATTTTTTGCCATATATTTTGTCAACACTTAAATAACGAATGTTAACGAATGTTAGAATGTTTGCAGTAAGTTATCAAAAATGTTTTGGAATGTACTGAAAACGTTATATACCCTTTATATACCGTTTACTTAACCCGACATTTAAACGCTTTCTGGCAACATTTTCTAACCTTTTGCGAATGATGTCGAAACGTTTTGTGTTTGCTGGGCTATTTTCAACTAACACTGCATATCAATGTGATTTTAAAGATAGGCGGTCGGATTTGTTTTCGGTTATATAAGTGCTTTCCATACACAGAGCCCTATGGGCAAAATAATGTTATTTCAAATCCAGTTAAATCGATCCAGAGCTTGGGATATTAGATGCAAAAGGGGTCATTAGGACACGGTGGCATTTAACGAGGGTGATGAACCTTTTTTTGCCGAAAGCAGTATGTATTGGAATTGGAACCTAAAACACGACTATTGGGCGAAATAATAGCCGGATTGCCATGACAAATCATTCTGTCAAGTACTATTATTAAGTAATATTAATAGCGCTCAGGTTTGGGCTACGTTTTCCATGTTGCCACGAAATTCTTACGGTACAAAATGCTGCATGTCGGGCTAATGAATTATGCATTAGAAAAGAAAATGGCAGGGATGGTCATAAATTCTTTATACGGGGTTGTTGTAAAATGTTTGCCTTGAAGAGTGATTATAAAAAAATGTTTGACTTGATTCTGGACTTTGAAAAGAATATAAAGCTTTGAATGTGTAAATTTTTATTGTTTTAAAGAATTTAATCTCAAATAAGGTATCTGTGAAGGATTTTAGGGATATTTAGAGGGCCTGCACCCCCGTCTTACAAAAATGTCGAATTTTTTTGTGAACGGCACCTAAATAGTTCAACTAGAACGAATATTTAGGGGAGACCGGGGCAAAGTGGAACACGGGGTAAAGCGGAATACCCCATTAACTTTTATATACGCGGCCCTCAATCGCCAAGCTCATGTAATAAGAACATCACACTCATGCAGTTAACTCTCTATCTTGTTAACCAAATATACCACAGAGTCGTGCGATATGTCATACTCTGGTCATAAGGAACAAAAAAGTCAGTGGTCGCATATCTGTAGGATCATTGGTTAACGAGATATAGTCACTTTTTTCTACTTTGTGCATTTAACCCTCTATTTTGTTAACCAAATATACCATAGAGTCGTGCGATATGTCAAACTTTTCCTCTGGTCAAAAGAACAAAAAAGTCAGCGGTCGCATATCTGTAGGATCATTGGTTGATGAGATATAGTCACTTTTTCTACTTTGTGCATTTAACCCTCTATCTTCTTAACCAAATATACCACAGAGTCGTGCGATATGTCAAACTTTTCCTCTGGTCATAAGGAACAAAAAAGTCAGTGTCGCATTTCTGTAGGATCATTGGTTTATGAGATATAGTCACTTTTTTCTACTTTGTGCATTTAGCCCTCTATCTTTTTAACCAAATATACCACAGAGTCGTGCGATATGTCATATTTTTCCTCTGGTCATAAGGAACAAAAAAGTCAGTGGTTGTCATTTCAAAATTACTAAAAATAGCCAAATTTAGCAAGATATTAATTGTGTTTATTAATTTATTTTATGAAAAAGGAAAAACGTCAAGTTCAAACTTTAAAGTTCTTTTATTCGAAACAGCGATTTTCAAGTTAGATCATTTAACCAAATCAGGGCCGCCTTCTCCAATATACCGCGCTATGTGCTGCCATATTCATGTTACCCTTGTCCAACAGGCATGAACCACGCTATACAAGTGCTGCCCTAAACTTGTGTTACCCTAGTCCAATATACCACCTATACGTGGGCTGCCTTTAAAACAATGTGCCACCCTTGTCCAATATACCAATGCTATACATGTGCTACCCTTACAAAGTTTGTGCTACCCTTGTCCAATATACTACGCTATATATAATGCATGTGCTAGCCTTAATATAAATGGTGTGCTGCCCTAGTCCAATATGGTACGCAATTCATGTGCTGCCCTTAAAACAATGTACTGCCCTTGTCTACTATACCAAGCTATACCTGTGCCATCCTAAAGTTGTGCTACTATATTCCAATATACCACGCTATACATGTACTGCCCTTTAAACAATTGCAATATCCTTGTTCAATGACCACGCTATACATTGTGCTACCCTTAAAAATGCGCTACACGTTTCCAATATACCGCGCTATACACGCGCTGCCCTTAAAAACTGTGTGCTGCCCTTGTCTAATATATACTAAGCTATACATGTGCTGCCTTAAATAGTTTGTGCTATCCTTGTCGAATATACCACGTAATACATGTGTTGAAGCCTTGTCCAATGTCCAATATATTGCACTATAAAGAGTGTATCATAATTTACAGAACAAAAATGCCACTATAATTAGTATGAGGTATTTGGTCAAATTGCTCTAGTTGATAGCTGAATCAACATCTTGCCCTGCCACAACTGTAAAATCGCTATTGTGTGACCATTAATAATGACTTAGTGACAATTTCTGTGAGCTGTGTAAAAATGCAGTTGCGCAAAAGTCAATTAAAATAACACGAAAATCACAGTTTCTCGACTTTCTTTCCTGTAATTGACAGAACGCCTTGTAGAATTGTTTGACAAAAAAGACATGTGATTGCTTTGCAGCACTAAGATCTCCTGACCGCACACCTCAAGTTTCTATTCGCGGGGCTATCTAAAAATAAAGGGTTTCCAAAATGTTTGTTCGGGAATGTACCACACAGACTTACCGACTTTCTCTATACCTACTTTTTGCTGTTATTGCTACCCATCAGTATACCAAATTTTCAAAACAAAGTATCCAAATTTGCCCTATGTATGCGCTTTTAAGGATCATTTGCGAATTGGCGCATTGGTCTCCACCCATCAATATACTAAATCGCTAAAAATGTATCCCAAAACGATGGCACATACCCGTATACCTTCAACCATGGAGACTCCTCGGGCCCGGGCCCATCACATGAAAAGTAGAAACGAAATACTATCTGGAATAATTTTGGATATTTATTTTTTTCAATAAACTTAAAACAATATTTTCTAATGATTTAGACGTAAATGTAAAAATAGGGACTATATTGTTTCTATTATTATAATATAACTTTATACTTATTATATTTCTATGGACATCTAAAACCTGCTTGAGTCCGGAGTAAACTTGGACTGGTAAGGGGAATGCGTATCACCTGCCAATTGGCCATCATTGATGGGTGACAGAGATCCAATTTGTATGTGAAAATATTGCTTATAGAACTGTTATCATCGGGGAACTACCATGGATAAACACCCAGTTGGCCCGTATAAGCACACACGCTTGGGTCCGTGGAGGATCCAAAATACCAGACCCTTCGAAATGCATAAGTCATGCTAAGAAGGTCCATAAATTTATACAGGCCTGACACAACAATCAAATGACAATTTTGCTTTAATTGGTCGAAAGATAAGAAATATTCCATGCTCTTATCTTTATACTTTGTTTGCTCCTATTCTGCTCTCTTTCACGTTTCACTTATGCCTCTTCTATTTTTCTCCTTTTCTCATTTTTGCTCAACAGATATGATAATACCAAATCAGCAAAGCGAATAGGCTTACAAAGAGGCTATTAACGCTACAGACTACTTGTAGACTATTAACAGTAACTGAGGGGATCAGATGTTTAAAAAAAAAGGTTGTTCACTGCTATATCTGCTATCCAAATCATGACATTAAACAATAACTACCATGGTTATATTCTTACGTAAACATTAAAATTATAGAAATAAGTTTCACGAACCAGTTTTAAATTATAGAGTCCGTAAATGTCCTGGTAAAGTCAAACTTTTAAACTCCGCTGTCTCCGAGTCCGCACATCTGCATCTGCATTGCCCACAGATCCTGGAGACAAATATTACTCTCTGGATGTCGTGCACCAAGGTGTGGCGAATGCTGAAAGCTAAATTTTGTAATGATGTTTGTTTGCTGTGCCGGAAGTAGAATTTATCGGTTAGGCGCATAGTCAGTGTGAATGTATCTATATTTATATCATGTGTTATATCTGTGTTGAAATGGGAATTAAAGTTGGACTGGTAAGGGGAATGCATATCACCTGCCAATGCGCCATCATTGATGGGTGACAGAGATGCAGACCACTCACAACAATCAAAAAACAATTTTGCTTTAATTGGTCGAGAGATAAGAAATATTCCATGCGCTTATCTTTATACTTTGTTTGCTCCTATTCTGCTCTCTTTCCCGTTTCACTTATTCCTCTTCTATTGTTTTCTCCTTTTCTCATTTTTTGCCCGGCAGCACAAACGAGCCGTAAATTCCCTAAATTGTATTCTGAGTTATGGTGTAAAATGTGTACGAAGGTCATATTCATCAGTAACTTAAGCTGGCCCGACATCCGTCTCATTTCGATAGTCAAAAACTAATCAATAATCCTATTGTTGAAGTGGATAATAAGCTTCTACCTTAGATGGCTATAGAACTTTTAATAGCTCTGGTCTTTGTTTGCTTATATTGCTAAATCCTGTTCAAGTGGTGGGTTACCAGGCATTGTATTTTGTACAGGTATGCATAACCAACAATTAACAATGAGAGAACTTTCTTAAACCTCGTTGACTTGGGGATGATTTGAAATGACCGCCAATTATGACTGTTTGATACTTATTGCCAACAATGTGGAAAAAGAGGCACATGTAAAAACGCAAAAAGCTATAATTTTGTTAAAGGAGCAAAGTTTAACAAATCATAACCCCGCTTCTGGATATCGTTTGAAGTCAAATGATATACTATTTTTAAGTTTATGATGTTTATTGTTTAAACACGAAATAAAACAAAATTGACCGGGGGAGGAATTTACGGCTCATTCGCCGTGGACGGTCACATATGATAATACCAAATCAGCAAAGCGAATAGGCTTACAAAGAGGCTACAGATTACTTGTAGACTATAACAATAACTGGATCAGATGTTTAAAAAAAAACAGGTTGTTCGCTGCTATATCTACTATCCAAATCATGACATTAAACAATAACTACCATGGTTATATTCTTACGTAAGCATTAATAGTATAGAAATAAGTTTCACGAACCAGTTTTAGATTAAAGAGTCCGTTTTGAAACCCATCTAATACTTATTTTGCTACAATTAGGACAGAATCATACTATTTTTATACCTTAAAATATCCAAAATATTGGTCAAAATGAAACCAATGTCTAATTTTGATCCTTTTTGACCCCTAAGTTTTAAAAAAAATTATTTAAAAGGTAAGTTTTTAATGTGGACGACAAAAATTGAATGGAAAATCAAACTTGCTCAAAACTGCTAATTTTGTCAGAAATCTGGTGTCTTAGTTTGGGATTCCTTTTCATCATTTCCTTTTCGAAAATATATACCTTGATGTACTCGTACTTATCATCATTATTTCAAGATACATTTCAAAACGGGTAAAAAATTACCTACAGTGGCCCTTCCTATCTCTTAAATGTCGGGTCACGTTAAGGTTATGAAGCGTTTTTAAAACTTTTATATGAAAATAAAAACATAAAACACTGCAACAACGTAATACAAATAATTTCAAAATATTAAGCTATTTTAAACTATTATTTTGCAGACATAATTGCAAAAATATTTTGTCAACACGTATATGTTAACATGTTTTGTTGTAGGAAGTTTTCAGAATGTTCTCAAATGTTATCACAACGTTTTATACTCTTTGAAAATCTGACATTTCAACGCTTTCTGTAAAACGTTTTGTACTTGCTGGAGAGCAAAGTGGACTAAGACTCTGGCTCGGGAGTGTGCGTGATGTAAACTGATGTCATGGGCTAACAAAAACATTTCTGGGAATTAGCCTTGGCCAAACAGGCTATGTCGGAAATTGAGTGGCACCATTTTGGAAGATGTTGTGCTAAGTCCCATATGTTTTTTTCAGCGACAGCCGAATTTTCAGCTGCTTTCCCACTTAAATTCCACCTTCGTATGTGTTATATGTGGCGTATTTCAACATCACGTGTTTCTAAAACAGTAAAACAAATTAAAGAGACCCTGGAAATGTCGTCAACATTATATGCTAATGGGTTACTTCATTTGAAATTCACACCTCTTTGTTTCTGCGAATTGCCCTTGGCCAACTGGCAAGGCTGTAAATAGGAAGATGATGAATCCGTTACGGAAGATATTGTTCTAAATTCAGCTGAATTTACAGCTGCTTTTCCACTTAAATACCACCTACGTGGGCGGTATTTGGCGTATTTGAACATCATGTGTTTGTAAAACAGTAAAGCGTATTAAAGTAAAACTCTAAATGCATGCTTAATTTGAAGTGTACACCCCTCTATGATACATGTTCGAATTTGCATTTTCCCGCTTATTCAGACCAATTGTGATCAAAGTAGCCGGGTGACCCCTAATTTAAAAAAGTTGTAATGAAACTTCATGTCAGTGCGTATATTATATATCAGCAAATTGTAGGAGTAGATTTTTTTTTATAATTGAAATTATGTCTAAGCAATTTTCATTTCCCCATAGAAAACAGCACAAAGATGCGTTCTCTGCTTGTCAAGCCGAGCAAAATGGTAGTTTGCGGTCATAATTTTGTCTTAATTATGTTAAAACAATAAACTGAGGGACCAGCAAAGGGCCCCAAAGGTGTGTTAACAGGCCATAAGGCTTCATGTCAGAGCTACCAAGATCTGATGAAACTGCGAAGGCCTTAGCAAATCTGCAGTGGAAAACAATTGCTCAGAGAAACATAAGGACATAACATGGCTAAAACCCTAACGAAAAACATGGAAACGAATATAGACTACGGAGACGGAAACCAAGTACAAATGGCGGTAGACACATCTATTATACTGCTTACAGAACTGCACGATGCATGATAATACGACAAGGAACTATTTGTTTGTTGGGCATCTGAAAAAACTGCTTTGAATTACTGTAATTGACCACGTTATAAGAAAATACATTTTATATAGGATTTGACGCCTCGAAATGGTATTTTTTTTTTCTCATTTTATGACAATTTTGCTGAATAATTCACAACGACATCGGTTGTTAGTGAATATTAGTCCTACCGAATTGTAACTTTCAGCTTTGTGGGCGTATTGTCATTTTAGGTTATTAAGGTTTAGTGCGTTAAAAAAGAACATTCTCCTGTCAACCTTTGTTGAGTTTTGTGCCGGCACTGCCAACTTATTAGAAAGTAACCTGATGTCGTCAAATTTTGATGGTTAGACTGAAAGCATTGTTGTTGGTCATAGTGAGATTGAATGGGTTATTGCCGTTTTTCAGCTAAAACGGTGGTAAAATGTGATGCGATCAAGCAAAATCAGTCGGAACTCGGAAATATTGATTTTACGATATAGCCAAACAAAGACAATATTTCCTTTTGTTTCCTTCTGTTTTAAATTGCTCATATCTTTGAAACTGGTTGTTCAATTTTAATGGGGTTTTCTGCAAGATGCAGCTTTGTAAATGTTTTTTTTCTATCCTATAAGAAACTGAAAATCTGATATTTCTGAGTTCGGACTGATTTTGCTTGATCGCATCACAAATGGGATTTGTGTAAGCAATCTGCAGCAGCGAGTAAGTTTAGCAAAAGCTGAAAAGACAATCAGGGATGAACTTGATCAGAACACCTTACAATCCAACATCATTCAGATGTTGGCATCTTTGGAACAATCATTGAAACACTGTGTACTTTCATTCTGGGCAAAATTAAGTCCACTTTTCTAGAAAACATCGAAGAAAAAAACCGATGTGTTGCTAATACGTTGAATATGATAGTTCAGTGTGGGACCACCGCCATAAAGATCTGAGTAACAACATTGAGATGGTGCAGTGTCGCGCAGCCCGCCTTGTTATGAATGATCACTAAATAAACTCAACCCATAAAGTATTGAAACGATTATAGATGGTCTGATATATCGGGAACTGAAATATAAACCTTATTTAATGTATATAAAGCGCAGCTTTCTCCTGCGCATTTTGATACCTCTTTTGTTGCTCTACGATATAATTTGGTTGAGTTACAGGCGCTTGAGTGGCTTCAAGTCGGATTTTGAAAGTTGCACTTAGCTCCTATTCAAGCCAAATGCGTTCGTCGTGTACACACACAATATCAAAACAAAGGACACCGATGTGCTGTTTACTTAACCATGAACGTTACTTTTTTTACTCCCTCGACTTCCAACTTCAATACTTGCTACCCTTTACTTATCTCTGACTTATCTCATGAACTCTTTCTGCTGACATCTCAATACCTGTTGTGCCCACCATCACTGTCTATCACTGCATGGATTCGACGTCGTATGCTCTGAACAAGATGTCTTATCTTTCCTTGGTCAATGTCGCGCCTTTTCCTGAGCAGGATGCGCCGAAGGCCTTCTAAGGTGGTATCAGGCTTGATTGCCTTGTTAGCTTTCCTCTTAAGAGTGTCCCACAGGTGTTCTAGCGGATTAAGGTCAGGGCTCTTGGCAGGCTAGTCGAAAGTATCCACCCCCTCTGTTTTCAAGAACTCTCTGGTTAGGGCTCAATTCAGCCATCGTTGGTTACTCAGGACACCTTTCCCTGTCCTACCCTGTAAGGTAATCTGACTTCAACCTCATATTGATTTATGCCTACCATTGTTGACCATTGAGTACAATTGGTGGTCATCGCAATCAATTTATGCAACACGTGACACACATACTGACAAAAGCAGTGGTCATTTATTGGTCACAGTACAACCCATTTAGCTTGAATAGGAGCTAAGTGCAACTTTCAAAATCCGACTTGAAGCCACTCAAGCACCCATAACTCGACCAAATAATAAAAGAGATATCAAAATGCGCAGGAGAATGCTGCGCTTTTTATATATTAAATAAGTTTTTGCTATATATTTCAGTTCCCGGTATATCTGACCATCTATAATCGTTTCGATACTGTATGGGTTGAGTTTATATCTAGTAGCGTCACTAATATGCTAAAGGATATGGATTTCAATTTTTTGAAAGATCGTAGAACAGTCGATAGGTTAACCATCGTCCGCAAAGCTAGAGTGGGTATCCTGCCCCTGCCGGTCGACGACCCCCTTCTGACGGTCCAACGTCCTTCTAGGCACTCTCACCAGAACTCATGTCAATATTAGCAAACAAGGTCTGCTACACGCACTCCTTCTGGCCAAGAACAGTACAGAATTGGAACTGCATGGATTCGACGTCGCATGCTCTGAACAAGATGTCTTATCTTTCCTTGGTCAATATCGCGCCATTTCCTAAGCAGGATGCGCCGAAGGCCTTCTAAGGTGGTATCAGGCTTGATTGCCTTGTTAACTTTCCTCTTAAGAGTGTCCCACAGGTGTTCTAGCGGATTAAGGTCAGGGCTCTTGGCAGGCTAGTCGAGAATATCCACCCCCTCTGTTTTCAAGAACTCTTTGGTTAGGGCTGCAACATGTGGCCGTGCATTTGACTCAATTCAGCCATCGTTGGTTACTCAGGACACCTTTCCCTGTCCTACCCTGTAAGGTAATCTGACTTCAACCTCATATTGATTGATGCCTACCATTGTTGACCATTGAGTACAATTGATGGTCATCGCAATCAATTTATGCAACACGTGACACACATACTGACAAAAGCAGTGGTCATTTATTGGTCACAGTACAACCCATTTAGCTTGAATAGGAGCTAAGGGGCTGTGCAATAATTATGAGCCCCCGGGGGGGGTAAATTTTCCAAACGGCTCGCCAAAAATCGCTTGCCCCCCCTCTCGGCCTGCCAAAATCGCTTGCCCCCCCTCTCTCGCCCGCCAAAAATTCTTTGCCCCCCCCCCTTGCACATGCCAAATTTTTGGGATCCCAATTTACAAACCTTAAATGGTCTATATACCTGTTGCGAGCGCAGCGAGCAGGAAAATTTGCATATTTAAGCATTTCCGTACTGTTTTCCTAAGCCTTTTAGAGCGTTTTATTAAAAGGCGCCCCATGAATGTGTGCCAAAAATCGCTTGCCCCCCCTCTCAGCTTGCCAAAAATTGCTTGCCCCCCCTTTTGGCTCGCCAAAATTTCTTGCCCCCCAATTTTACCCTCCCCCCAGGGCTCATAATTATTGCACAGCCCCTAAGTGCAACTTTCAAAATCCGACTTGAAGACACTCAAGCACCCATAACTCGACCAAATGATATCGTAGACCAACAAAAGAGATATCAAAATGCGCAGGAGAATGCTGCGCTTTATATACATTAAATAAGTGTTTGCTATATATTTCAGTTCCCGGTATATCTGACCATCTATAATCGTTTCGATACTGTATGGGTTGAGTTTATATCTAGTAGCGTCACTAATATGCTAAAGGATATGGACCCCCTTCTGACGGTCCAACGTCCTTCTAGGCACTCTCACCAGAACTCATGTCAATATTAGCAAACAAGGTCTGCTACACGCACTCCTACTGGCCAAGAACAGTACAGAATTGGAACAAACTACCCCATCACATCACCAAAATATAAGTCTGAGGTAATTGCAGACTCCGGTCCTTCCATACCCTAACCCTAATTCCTACACACGGGCCATAACACTAACCCTAATCCTAACTCAACTATAATCCTAACCCTTACATGCGTAACCAGAATAACACTATTACTACCTACCCTACCCTTAATCAAAACCCTAATCATATAGCCTAACATTAAGGGGTACGTGGGCTCATTCAGCATGGATAACGATTCCTAAATTCAAAATCATCTTAGCAACACACTAAGTATTGTTTTTTGAAGTTTTCTAGACAAATGGACCTAATTGTTCAGATGTTAATAAAGTTGCAAATGAAGTTGCAAACGTGATTCAAGCAATGTTAAAAACAAAATCAAGTATTACTAGTAAATGCGGGATAAACGTATGTAAGTGCTCTATTCTCACGCAAGTAAAGCTGTCGAATTTGGATCTATGGTAAACATACATACGTGAGCATTTGATACAATTATAAAGCAATTAAGCATTACAGAACGAGATATATTCAATGTAATTAAATAGGCAGTTGAATCTTCAGCGACTGGAACTAGGATATTAATAAAAGCAATCAACAACAGTTGTGTGTACTGCTAATATGGCTAACTAGTTGTATTGTTGTAGTATAATACTGTAAACAAATACTGTTTAAATACAAGTTACCTATGTCGTCTCATCACGTGATCAAAATGGCATATTTGTATCTTCTTACATTCATAAGCCACAAAGAAATGACACCAGGTTGGTTATTAAGAACCCAGCAAACACAAAACAATTTTAATACTTTTTAAACAGGTTATATTCTGGGTTTTTGGTTTGGGTAAAAACGTTTTCATAGCATTAAATGTCAGACTATATAAAGGTCACGGAAACGTTTTAAAACGTTTTTTTTTTATGAAAACACACTGCAAAAATATTCTGAATGATTTCAAAATGTTGTTGAAAAATATTTTCTGCAAACATTTTTTGCCATATATTTTGTCAACACTTAAATAACGAATGTTAACGAATGTTAGAATGTTTGCAGTAAGTTATCAAAAATGTTTTGGAATGTACTGAAAACGTTATATACCCTTTATATACCGTTTACTTAACCCGACATTTAAACGCTTTCTGGCAACATTTTCTAACCTTTTGCGAATGATGTCGAAACGTTTTGTGTTTGCTGGGCTATTTTCAACTAACACTGCATATCAATGTGATTTTAAAGATAGGCGGTCGGATTTGTTTTCGGTTATATAAGTGCTTTCCATACACAGAGCCCTATGGGCAAAATAATGTTATTTCAAATCCAGTTAAATCGATCCAGAGCTTGGGATATTAGATGCAAAAGGGGTCATTAGGACACGGTGGCATTTAACGAGGGTGATGAACCTTTTTTTGCCGAAAGCAGTATGTATTGGAATTGGAACCTAAAACACGACTATTGGGCGAAATAATAGCCGGATTGCCATGACAAATCATTCTGTCAAGTACTATTATTAAGTAATATTAATAGCGCTCAGGTTTGGGCTACGTTTTCCATGTTGCCACGAAATTCTTACGGTACAAAATGCTGCATGTCGGGCTAATGAATTATGCATTAGAAAAGAAAATGGCAGGGATGGTCATAAATTCTTTATACGGGGTTGTTGTAAAATGTTTGCCTTGAAGAGTGATTATAAAAAAATGTTTGACTTGATTCTGGACTTTGAAAAGAATATAAAGCTTTGAATGTGTAAATTTTATTGTTTTAAAGAATTTAATCTCAAATAAGGTATCTGTGAAGGATTTTAGGGATATTTAGAGGGCCTGCACCCCCGTCTTACAAAAATGTCGAATTTTTTTGTGAACGGCACCTAAATAGTTCAACTAGAACGAATATTTAGGGGAGACCGGGGCAAAGTGGAACACGGGGTAAAGCGGAATACCCCCATTAACTTTTATATACGCGGCCCTCAATCGCCAAGCTCATGTAATAAGAACATCACACTCATGCAGTTAACTCTCTATCTTGTTAACCAAATATACCACAGAGTCGTGCGATATGTCATACTCTGGTCATAAGGAACAAAAAAGTCAGTGGTCGCATATCTGTAGGATCATTGGTTAACGAGATATAGTCACTTTTTTCTACTTTGTGCATTTAACCCTCTATTTTGTTAACCAAATATACCATAGAGTCGTGCGATATGTCAAACTTTTCCTCTGGTCAAAAGAACAAAAAAGTCAGCGGTCGCATATCTGTAGGATCATTGGTTGATGAGATATAGTCACTTTTTTCTACTTTGTGCATTTAACCCTCTATCTTCTTAACCAAATATACCACAGAGTCGTGCGATATGTCAAACTTTTCCTCTGGTCATAAGGAACAAAAAGTCAGTGTCGCATTTCTGTAGGATCATTGGTTTATGAGATATAGTCACTTTTTTCTACTTTGTGCATTTAGCCCTCTATCTTTTTAACCAAATATACCACAGAGTCGTGCGATATGTCATATTTTTCCTCTGGTCATAAGGAACAAAAAAGTCAGTGGTCGCATATCTGTAGGATCATTGGTTAATGAGATATAGTCACATTTTTCTACTTTGTGCATTTAACCCTCTAGTTAACCAAATATACCACAGAGTTGTGCGATATGTCAAACTTTTCCTCTGGTCATAAGGAACAAAAAAGTCAGTGGTCGCATATCTGTAGGATCATTGTTAATGAGATATAGTTACTTTTTTGTACTTTGTGCACTTAACCCTCTATCTTTTTAACCAAATATCCCAGAGTCGTGCGATATGTCAAACTTTACCTCTGGTACGTGAAGAAGGCCCGATTGGCGCGAGGTTCATATTGGTGCGTATGCACCAAATATGTATCTTGTTAACCTTAAGTTTTGCCTTGCCTTCCTTCGTGATCCTGATGGGCTGGATAAAAAAATCTGTTCCACTTTGCCCCGGTCTCCGCTAGGTATATTCGTCTCAGCTTAAGCAAGCTATTAATAGAGCTCGATGGGTTAAGCTTACTGATTTTCTTTATTTTATTACTAGTATATTGTGAAAAACCAAGTAGCTGTGGTTTTAGCTCAATATGCTATGAAAATATTATAACCGATGACCCCATGTTGACTTTGGCTAAATCAGCTGTATTTTTGCTGTTAAGGGTACGTAAATTAGCATTGGACATCCGCCATGTTGGAGAAATTTTGCGTCAACTGTTTCACTATTGAAGTAGTAGCACTGACAACGTTCGCCGTACACACGACGAAATGATTGCAAATTTACACATTTGTAATCATTTTGACCACAAAATATGATGTGAAAATACAGGTAAACAATGAGAACAAGTCCTTAAACATTTGAAATTTGTAGCTTCTTACTACAACCTGAGATAAGTCTCAGCTGAATTCGTACTGAAGACATAAATCATATACACATGTCAGATGTATATTGTATTGGCAAATATCCACAAAAGCGTTCATTATAAATTTATTTTGATAAATTGTCATATTTTATGCCATGTATTATATCCTTAAAACCGGTGGATTTGCGAACAATTTGTCGACATAAATTTCAAAATGTTGTTGAAAAATATTTTCTGCAAACATTTTTTGCCATATATTTTGTCAACACTTAAATAACGAATGTTAACGAATGTTAGAATGTTTGCAGTAAGTTATCAAAAATGTTTTGGAATGTACTGAAAACGTTATATACCCTTTATATACCGTTTACTTAACCCGACATTTAAATCATATACACATGTCAGATGTATATTGTATTGGCAAATATCCACAAAAGCGTTCATTATAAATTTATTTTGATAAATTGTCATATTTTATGCCATGTATTATATCCTTAAAACCGGTGGATTTGCGAACAATTTGTCGACATAAATTTCAAAATGTTGTTGAAAAATATTTTTCAACCAGATTTGCGAACAATTTGTCGACATAAATGACGTTATTTTTGGTAATATGCAGACGAATGGCCAAATTAATAGAAAAATACCTGTGATAAATTTATCTGTACAAATTGTCGCACTCCGAGTGACAAATGCATGATATGGTATATGTGCAACCCTGCTGTGGATTTGCGAACAATTTGTCGACATAAATGACGCTTGCGGAGAAATTATTAGAAAAAAAAGGTTTTTTTTGCCTAGGCCCATGCTATAGAAAAAATATTAAATTCGTGAACATCGTGCAACATTCAACTACGCTTGTTACTCCGCGACTAATCATGCTAACTACACGCGCGTACAACGCTACTCTACGCGTCCATATTAGCGAGGCTATCTGCGTACAACTGCTTACTACGCACAGCCACGCAAAGAGTATGTTCCACGATGTACACAAATTTGATAATTTTTCTATAGGTATGATCATCAAATGTCCAAGTAGCCTTTTTAGTACTTTTTTTGGTCGTGGTGTCATATTTTATGCCATGTATTATATCCTTAAAACTAACCGGTGGATTTGCGAACAATTTGTCGACATAAATGACGTTACTTTTTTTTTTTTTTTTATGTCTAAACTATGCAAGGCATTAACAGCTGCTATCGGTATGATAGCGCTGATGGGTTGGCGCCAAGATAGTTGTTAACCTCCCGTTTGAAGCTCAGCCGATTCTGGTTAGAGATAATTGGACCAGGTAGAGCGTTCCAAAGGTGAGCTGAGGATGGAAGGAACGACCTCTGGTGGCTGACCAGGTTGGATCTTGGGATTTTGACAGCTTGGTCGTGGGATCTGACAGAACGCCGCAGACGAGGATCAATAATCATACGATCTGGTAACAGATGTTGAAGGAGTTACTTTTGCTAATATGCAGACGAATGGCCAAATTTTTAGAAAAACGCCTGTGATAAATTTATCTGTACAAATTGTCGCACTCGGAGTGACATATGGTATATTTGCAACCCTTCTGTGGATTTGCGAACAATTTTCCGACATAAATGACGATTGCGGAGAAATTATTAGGAAAAAATGGTATGTTTTTGGCCCAAGGGTTTTATATATCAAGTTCTTCAAGTATACCAAGTAAGAAAGCTCAACTATACTTAATTAATAAATAACGTTAATTCATTAATTGACTTACGTTAACAATCCCGCAAGAATCCTATATCTTCCGTTTCACAAACTAACGTACGATCAACATACGCCATTATGTGAAACGGCGAAAATCGGATTTGATGACATTTAGGTACATCATCCGTCAATAATGTGGCGTACGCTTCAGAAACCAGCCGAAAACCCCAAATCTTCCGTTTCACATAGTAGCGTACGTGCGACTTACGCTTCAAAAACCTGCTGAAACCCCCCAAATCTCCCGTTTCACATAGTGGCGTACGTGCGACTTACGCTTCAAAAAATCCGCCGAAACCCCCAAATTTCACATAGTGGCGTATAAGTTTAGAGCCAGATATATCATGTATGTAAGAAGTTATTTCTTTTAACTATTTGCTACAGTTTAATAGTTTAATCCTTTAACTTCAATCATATATTTCATGCCGTAGATGAGATTTACAAACTTATCACTTCTTCACCATCAAAATCGTGCCCATTGGATCAGATTCCAACATGGATGCTTAATGCACATATCAAATGCAACCCCGGCCCCTGGGGACCCGGGGATGGTCCGGGACTTGACATCATGTGACCCGGGATTTGACTCAAAATGTATCCTGGGGAGCTGGGTGTTGGCTGGGACTGGTATAAGACTTGCCGTCGCAAAACCCCGGGAAAGTGGGCTGAGTGGCGTATAAGTTTAGAGCTAGATATATCATGTAAAAGTTATTTCTTTTTAACTATTTAAGTTACAGTTTAATAGTTTAATCCTTTAACTTCAATTTCAAATGTAATCGGCCCACGGAGAGATAATATTGGTGAAGTACTGACTATGTTATTAGTAGCCTATCCTTCAAACGCGTTTTTCTCGGAAATGTATTTTGCGTTTTTCCTGCACGTACGCCACTATGTGTTGCGACCGACGATATATTTCATGCCGTAGATGAGATTTACAAACTTATCACTTCTTCACCATCAAAATCGTGCCCATTGGATCAGATTCCAACATGGATGCTTAAAGATCACGTTGACATCTTGGCACCAGTTATCACTAATATTGTGAATCTCTCTCTCTGGAAAGTGGGACATTTCCAAATCATCAAAATGCCCTTGTTTCCCCTCTCCTCAAGAAACCTTCCTTGGATGTTGATAATTTGAAAAATTTCCGACCTGTTTCAAATCTACGTTTAGTCCCCAAGATTGTGGAAAAGATCATCGCAAATCGCCTTGCAGAACATTTATTTTCAAATAATTTATATGAACAACATCAGTCTGCTTACAGAATATTCCATGGTACAGAAACAGCTCTTCTGAAAGTTCACAACGACATTTTGCGCGAACTTGATGGTAAACGTGGCGTTTTTCTGATAAATGTTGGACCTCTCAGCTGCCTTTGACACCATTGATCATGACATTCTATTCAAACGTCTTGAGTCAAATGGCGTTGAAGGTCTAGATTTGAGATGGTTTCTGTCTTATCTTCGTAGTAGATCTCAGGCAGTCAACATAAACGGGACTGTTTCTACGCATGTGCCACTTCACTATGGAGTTCCTCAAGGATCCGTGCTTGGACCTATACTCTTCACCATCTATTCCTCCCTTAACGCAAACAATGCTCGGATTTGTTTGTTCATGCTTATGCAGACGATACGCAACTGTATATACCCTTTGATGTATATATGATCCAAATGATGAAAAACAAGCAGAGAATTGTATATTAGAAATAAAGTCACGGATGTCAATGAATAAACTCAAACTAAACGATGAAAAAACAAACATTTCTAATCATGACTTCAAAATATCAGCAGCATAAAATTCAAGGTCATTCCATTCATGTCGATATACCGCTACAATCCATGCTTCAAAAAGTGCCCGTAACCTAGGAATTGTTTTTGATGATAATTTGTGTATTGATCAACATGTCAAACGTATATGCCAGTCTGTATACTTCTACATTAGAAATGTAAATAGTATTAGAAAAATCTTAACAGATGAAACTGCTGCAACCAATATTCATGCACTTATTACATCACGCCTTGACACTGGAAATGCTCTTCTAACTGGCATCACTGATCGCTTACTTCGCAAACTTCAACTTGCACAAAATGCTGCTGCTCATATTCTTACAAAGACAATTTGATCACATAACTCCTATATTAAAAGATCTTCACTGGCTACCTATTCGTGAGAGAATTGACTTCAAAATACTCATTTTAACTGGAAAGCTTTGAATGGCACTGAACCAGAGTATTTAATGAATCTTCTACTTTCTTATATTCCGAGCGCACACTTCGGTCTTCTGATAAACAATTACTTGTCGTTCCACGGGCTTCAACTACATTTGGATATCGAGCCTTTTCTGTTATTGCACCCACGCTTTGGAACTTGTTACCTCTGAATATAAGAAACTGTGATTGTTTTCAGACTTTTAAGAGCTTGTTAAAGACGCATTTATTTAGCAAAGCATATACAAAACATAATAGGTCTGTCACACTACACCGAATAGGTCTTCCGTACAAGAAACGGATGGTATTTTAGTAAATCCGTTGTTGTTCGTCAATGATCGTTTTATGTTCTTTTTATGTCCTGCTATCATCCGCCAAATGCGTTTCGTGTTAGGTGATGTTCGTTAAGTCCGTCGGCAAGTTTGTGCATGCACAAAACTTGAAACGGAGTGTACCGAATACATATGTTCGGTATTTATCCGATGTGTGTTCGTATGGTGCTGCATATTGCCGGAGTTTGTTCGCTCCCCTTTCGTTCATGTTCGTTCTTTGTTCGTTGCACTCGGCCCGTGTTCGTTGCAAACACGTTCATGTGAGGCCTTCACCCCCAAATATTCGGTGTGATGTACTTTGACCCAGTCCGTCTTAGTGTCACACTACACCGGATCGGTCTTCCGTACAAGAAACGGACGGTATTTTAGAAAATCCGTTAATGTTCGTCAATGTTCGTTTATGTTCTTCATATGTCCTGCTATTATCCGCCAAATGCGTTTCGTGTTAGGTGATGTTTTTTTAGTCCGTCGACACTCCGCTTCAAGTTTTTTGCATGCACAAAACGGAGTGTGCCGGATACACATGTTCGGAAGTTGTCCGATGTGTGTTCGTACGATCCTGTATATATTCGATTGGTTTGTTCGTTATTCTTTCGTTTATATACCGCAGGTGTTTGGGAGGTTTCGCAGGTTTTTGTGCCGGATGTAGGCCTATGGCGAATATGTGCATCGATCATGGGGGGGAGGGGGGCTCTTTCTGAAGGGTGTGGGACGCAATATCAAATCCCCCAGTAGTTTTAGTAGTGACTGACAAGTAGAAAAAAGGGGGAAAGGAGAGAAAAAAAGAATAGAAAGTGAAGAAAAATTGAACAGAGAAGAGAAAAAGTTAAATTGCACGTAATAAGTAGGTCCAGGCATGTAAGTAGTATTGGGGGAGGGGCACTTTCTGAAGGGTAGAGGACACGATATCAAATTCCTACCAGTTTTAGTGATTGACAAGAAAGAAAAAAGAAGAGAAAAGGTTAAATTGTACGTTATTGAATAGGCCCAGGATAGCGGTAAGCCTAAGTATAGGCCTATGATTATTATAGGCAGTGCTTAAAGGTGGGTAGCCCTTTTGTACTTATTAGCCAATATTTGACCATTTTCGTCAAAGTTTTCCCCCTTAAAAGTTGTCTTTCCCCACTTTGTTCACCCTCTGAAAAAGTGCTTGCTACGTCACTGCCTCTAAGGGGTCAAAAACCCTCTCAAACACCCTCTCCTCCCCACTTTTCTGATAGGGTGGACGTCCCTGTTGGTGCCACATGCGACGGATTCGCCGGTCATGAGTCGGACGTTGAACGATTGAATATAAGACGCCTGCAGGACTATTAGCGGCCACAACGCATAGAGAGACGAACGGGAATCGGACCCCTAAATCCGGTCATTTGTCGGACGTTGACCCCCAAATCCGGTCATTTGTCGGACGTTGAACGATCGAATATAAGACGCCTGCAGGATTATTAGCGGCCACAACGCATAGAGAAACGAACGGGAATCGGACCCCAAATCCGGTCATTTGTCGGACGTTGAACGATCAGATATAAGACGCCTGCAGGATTATTAGCGGCCACAACGCATAGAGAGACGAACGGGAATCGGACCCAAAATCCCACCGAATCTTCTGCCGGACTGGTGATTTTTCCACCGAATAAAATATTTTTGTATTCGGTGATGTACGTTGATCCAGTCCGTCGTAGTGTGACAGACCTATAACTGATGTATGTTTATATTTCAATGTTTAATTGTACCTGTACTTATATGTATGTCAATGTTTAAGTGTACTTATTTGTTTTCCATGTCTGCGCCTCGGAATAGTTCTACTAGATTGATGGCGCATTATAAATGGGTGACTTGTGTTTGACAGGTGTGAAATACATCTGACTGGGCGTATCAATTACGTAACGCATAAAGGTATTGACATCTTCGAATGGCTGCCTAGTGCTGTTATGTGTTCACTGCAAAAACAGTGTTTATAAAGTGAAGGCTAGGATGTGTATATCATTAAGGTTTTTAAAATTTACTTGAATCAAAAATGACGGTCAAATACATAAAACTGACCTATAACAACCATTAACTATTACAATGAGAACTAGATCTGGTTACAGATCTGGACCTAGCCGGAGCCGGAAATGCCAGTCTTAAAGTTTATGGACATCTCACACTATTAATGGTGCATCACTGTAGCATGTAGGGGCTTTATCCGTCTTCCATAGGCTGAGATACAGCTACTTTTCCGTAATTTAAAACATTTTTTTGCAAATTTGACGTTTTGACCTCCTTAATGACCTTTGACCCCAATATAAAAAAAACCTTATATACACCACGAAAATGCATTGTTACAGTTTAAATCAAAAAATCTACTATGCTTAGTTATGGAAATAAAAATTCTTGAAGTTATTTAGCTTAAAACCGGAAATGACGTCTAAATGACCTTTGACCAAAAAAATAAAAATACCGTGCATACACCGGGTAACACTAATGCATATATGAAGTTTATGTCACTCTGGTCTGGTTACGTTTTGAGATGAAAAAATGAACATATTTGATGATTTTTGGTTTTTGACCGGAAGCGACCCCTTAATGACCTTTGACCCCAAAACTGTAGACACCCCAAAGACCCTTGTTGGTAGCAATGCATGTGTGCTAATGACAACACTCTGCTATGTAATTTGTAGAAACAGTGATTTTTTGAATATTTTTAGCTTTCAGACCGGAAATGACCCCCTTAATGACCTTTGACCCCTTATTTGTGAACACCCTATAGACACTGGATATAGCCGATGCATATGTGCAATTGACATCGTCGTACTATGTAATTTGTGGAAGAAGAAGCATTTTGAAGATATTTCGTTTTATACCGGAAATGACCCCTTAATGACCTTTGACCCCAAATTTGTGAACACCCTATAGACACTGGGTATAGCCGATGCATATGTGCAAGTGACGTCATTGTACGATGTAACATGTAAGAGAAGAAGCATTTTGAAATTTGTTGCCAGAAAGAAGAAGAAGAAGAAGAAGCAGACTAGACTTAGCTGTGGTCTAACCCACGAACCCACTAACCCCTAATGACCTTTGACTCCAAAATATATGAAAACGCTCATAGACATTGGCTAATGTCAATGCATGGGTGCACATACCGTTACTGTCCTATGTTTTTCTTAGCAAATAAAACATTTGGAAGGTTTTTCGTTTTATACCGGAAGTGACCCCTTAACGACCTGCATGTGTGCAAGTGGTGTCACTGTCCTATGTAATTTGGAATAACAATACATGTGTGCAAGTGGCGTCACTGTCCTATGTAATTTGTGGGAGAAGAAGCATTTTAAAGGTATTTCGTTTTATACCGGAAGTGACCCCTTAATGACCTTTGACCCTAAATAAAAAAAATACCACATATACACTGGGTAAACACAATTCATGTGTGAACATACCATTACTCTCTAAAGCGGTGAACGTATTTATACGATATACAATTTCAAGCGCTTGTCAAACTTAATTCAGGTTATTAAACGGTAATTTAAGTTATGGCAATTATATTGCTGGACTCGTGGATAACATTTGATACGTAGGTAACGTCAAATTTGAATTTGTGGAATTTTATGAGTAAAATAAAATAATTACTTGGACCTCAGAATTATAGTACGAAACTTTGTTTCATGATGTAGTCGTTTATGGTATAATTATTCTCTTAACATTTTTCAGAACGATCATTTTATTTTTGATATGCGGGTAACAAAATTATTAGCCAAAATGACTTAATGGAGTTCACAAACTTTGGTGGAATTCAATCGTTTTACATATGATGAGAGATCATGCAAACCTCTTTCTAACTGTAATAATTTTATGTTAATTTAAGGACATTCATTCAATGACATATATATATGTTGCTTTATCTTTGAATTCGTGGGTAACGCCAATTCATTTAAGCCATCATTACTTGTCCCCTGGTATGACTTGCTGGTAAAGGCCTATATGATCAAAGAGAGCACATTAGACGTGACATGATATGCTCCATCAATTAACGTGATTTCCTTTATTAATGACATTCTGAAGTGGAAAGTTAACATAGAGAGAATTTTGTCCCGCTTTCGCTGGAATTGACCATATATTAACATATTCTTCATCAGACCGATGTTTATTTATAAACGTAATCCTCCCCCTAAACGAAAATAGGTTTAGGCGACTAACAACAAACATAGACAAACCAAGAGAACATTAAATATTATTGTGTCGCGAATGTACAGTAGCTAACCGCAGGCATTGCTGTAATCGTAGCAACAGTCATTCACGTCCAGACAGGCGGAGTCACAATAACACCCACCAGCAGAAGAACCACAATGTCCAACGCATGAGTCCAGTTCTGTCAAACAAAGATACAAAATTGAAGATAAGATATCGCAGTGGTCACATACCTGGAGTCCAGTTGTGTTGTTTAGCAAGATGTTTGGCCTTTGATGGCCTTGAAATATTTTTGTTGACATATTAGTTATTTCTTGAAACTTTTTGTGAGTTTTTATATTAAATTTCATTTATATTAAGTTGGAGATGACCGCTTTGGCCTCCCTTTTTTGTCTTTGTTCTGTATTTTTATTATTTTCTTTATTTGTAGATGATATGGAAAATAAAGTAACTAAACGTAAAAGATGCAAGGTTTATGATTAAAAAACACATAAAAACACATAAAAACCCTAACCAGAGTCTGCGAAGATATTCTCCACATGAGATAAGGTCATAATATAGTTGGTGAGTGGGCAGACATATGGTTGTATTGATGTGATGACTATTATTGATGGCTTGACCAAATGTTCGTGTTACTTCCATATACCAGTAGATAAAATGTATTGATATTTTTATTCACTAAGTATTTGAAAAAAAAACTCCCCCAACAACCTGTTTCTCCCTCCAATTACGTTCAGTAAGGAAACTCAATTCACGTGTCCAAGTACTTGCACACACACATATCTATTTAATCTAATATTCATACCAGAGTTGCATACATTATTTTGGATTTATTAATATGCTAAACTAATACTATGTTTTGTCCTATTCGGACAGCCTTTATGCATTTATATTTAGATAGGCGCTTGGGCAGACATGTTTAAAACGTTTGGATTAATTAGACTTAATGTTTATAAATGATGATTATTATTGAGAATTGCTTGACCAAAATTGAAGAACAAACGTTAATTGCATATAGATAAAGTATTATGATATTTTTGATTCACTAATTGTTCGAAAAAGCGCCCCAAGAACTTGTTTCTCTTTAGGTTCTTCAGGTAAATGCATATAAGTCTGTTTCTAAGCGATTTAGTATAGAAAATCAAAGTTTGTCTCTTTAGTCAACCTTCATTAAGGAAACTCATTTGCCACATTACTTGCACACACTATTCAATTTGAACTTCATACCAGAGTTGCATTAAGTATTTGAGCTTCAAATTAATGTTATATAATACTATGTTTGCACAATTTGGACAGCACATGGCATTATCACTTGTATAAATGAAATGCACACATACACCTAACTGGATGACACAGAACAGATAGAAAAGTTAGATATAATTTTATAATACAAATCAGTTGGACTGCATTTAAAGAATATAACCAAAGTTCGTGACATAATATAACACCCGGTAAAGAAAATTAAAACAGGTTATACACTAGTGTGCACCTAACTTGTTGACAGTTGTTGCCATCCCAACCAGGAGCACACATACATTCATATTGATTAAGGTGATCAGCACAGGTCCCAGAATTCAAGCAGAGGTTACTTGCACACTCATCTGTGTCTGAAATTTATAAAGGAAATGTTGAAGGAACAAAAAATACCATTCCTTATAACTAGATGACACATAACGGATAGAAACAGCTAATTATTGTAGATAATGTTATGATACTAATCAATTGGACTGCATTATTAAAGTATATAACCAAAATATTTGACATACCCATACAATTCCCATTTCATTTTCCCACCCAAATCGCGTGTATCCCTTTAAATTGGATTTCTTGTACGTATTTATGGTCGCTATGCGCATATTCGGATCAATTAATTATCACCCGCGCTTCTGCCCATGTGCGGTTCAATCACTTATCTCCGTCAGCCAATCAGCGTGCCGTACGTATTCAATCAATTATCTCCTCAGCCAACCAGCGCGCCGTACGGCTGGGCGACCTCGTGTCATTATCATCTTTTGCTGCAGGTGAATATATACAGCTTTTCTTTGTCGTATTTTTAGTTTCATTATTTTTAGAGTATTAAAATTGTTTCGGAAGTAAATTGTTCCAAATTAAGTTAGGTATCGTGTATAGAACGCGGAGAGGTGGTTTTGGGATCGTGAAATCAATTTTAAAACGTGTTTTGGATGATTTTCATCATGCGAGAGTTTAGTGATTTTCATGTTGTCTCGCACGTGTATACGGCATGCATAGCGTCTGTATCCAAATTCCTTGTCGTTTATGGTTCCAGATGCACCTCTTAAATCATGATTTCTCATTTTAGTATTTTATAATCCTAGGTCCTAAACCAGACAGCATACCTTTGCCCTTTCTATGGTGTGCAATTCAGCTTTCTAGGTAAAATGGAAAGTGAGAAAGAGCTGAATTAGTTTGGTGTTATGAATTATTTTATATTTGTAATTAAATATGGGTTCCATAATTGTGTGGGTGCTTACGTGCGAAGGTGATGCTGGCCTTATCTTCGAGGTCAAAGATGCGTGTACAGTACAGGTGCATTACTGGAGTGCATATACAATGTACATGTGCTAATTGCATCAATACGGGGGTTCCCCGTTTTATATTTTCGGATCTTAGATTTATTTAATTATTTTAAACGTGGCATGTTGTGCATAATTAAATAGGGATCATTGTCGCGTTGTATTATTTTCGTTTGGAAAATAATACTCACACTCTCTCTCTCACTTTTCACAAATGATTATGTGTTTGCAATGTTGCCTGACCTTTGACATTATTCGTGCTTATTATTTAGTATACAAACATTGGCCTCAACCAAAAGCAGTCTTTATAACGAAATTACAATTTGTTTCAAATCATAGAGGCTTTAACATTTAGATCATAGTATTTATGTACAAGTCACACCCAAATGCTACTTCAAGGTAATTAGGTTTTTATTATGAGATTGTCATGTACAGGGCCTATGATTTTATTTAGGCCTGTGCATTGTGTGAAAAAGTATATTTAAATATTCATAATATATTTAAGTGAATTAAGCGTTCACGGAAGGATGTGGTGAGTTGATGTGGTATTTTTTTTCATTATTATTTACTTTATTATTGATTCCAACCGACATGTGTCATGGTCCCGTGCACGTGATGTTTGTTTTTCAGTGCATCAGGAGGACTTCTATGCCTAAGGATTATCAACTAATATGGAGAAGTAGGGATTAACGCCGACCCTGCGAGAAGTTCGGGGTTAATCCTGAGTGGATTATCAACTAATATGGAGAAGTAGGGATTAACGCCGACCCTGCGAGAAGTTCGGGGTTAATCCTGAGTGGATTATCAACTATATGGAGAAGTAGGGATTAACGCCGACCCTGCGAGAAGTTCGGGGATAATCCTGAGTGGATTATTCTAATCTAATTCAAATTAGGCCTTCTTTAATTCAAATTAGGCCTTCTTTAATATAAGCCTCGTGATCACTCTATTGGATTCGGATTTTCGCCAGCCCATAGGGCTGGTATCTAATTCTGAGATGGGATTTGTGTACACTAAAGATTAGCTAAGATTATAGCCTTCTTCTATTGGTATGAATTATTTTTTGTACTTCTTGTGGGGGAAATGTTTTTAATGTCTGCTAATTCGATTTGCAAGGAAAAGAAAGTATGTTTTGCCGTTTCAACGAACGAAAACTATTGAGTATTGCCAAAGTTATGTTTGAATTAATTATGACTTAAAAAGTTATCACAGGCCTACACATATAAACATAAACTTGTTCAGCAATCAGCATATCAAAAAATGACATGGTCAACAATTAGTAATTAGCGGGGAATGATCACTGGAACAAGGTCATATCAGTGGACTACTGAGCATAGCATGATGTTTGGTTGCCTGTGAGTGCATAATTGATGTTGATAACAGATCTAATAATGTTGTAGAATCAAAATCTTCATTATATGGACCACATTGAAGTCAAAGTAATTATCTATCCTATCCTGTATCGTTTTATGGATAAAATTGACTCAAAATGTTATTGATGATATTATTGCTATCTTTAACATTAGTTTTGTCTTTTCAACGGAAAAAATCCGATGGAAAATAAAGTTTTTAGGGGTTAGCTATAATATTGAACAATATATCCCATATTTTGGCATGCACTTATAGAAAATAAATAAATTATTGTCTTACTTTATAAATTATAAATACTGTAAAATGACACATAACTAAAGTGAGGCCACTTTCTATCTTTTTTATTTGATTCATAAAATTACATTCAACAAAATGATTGAAGACTGAGAAAACACACAATGCAGACTATTACAGAATGGAGTAGGTAAGATGCCATGTCCATAGCTTTGCAGGAGTTTTGGACTAACAATCAACACATTCAAAAAATACAGTTTAAAAGTGAAGATTGTAGTGAATGATCAGTCCTTTTATCATGTGCTTACCATTATACTTTATAGTAAACTATACATTGCGAAATAATATAAAATCATTTTAAAATAAAATGTGCATGTAAGTTGAGTTTACATAGCGAATTGACTAACAACTGCAGTGTATTTCTTGATTTTAATAATACGCATGGGTAAAAAGCATTAAAGACAAAAATACAGAACAATTTGGAGTAATGAATTAAAGAGTTGACAGGAGTTATAGGAGTTAATGCTTTTTGCTGTTTCAGTATGCATGTTCTCACCATTGATGGTTTGGTGAACTGTCATGTAACATGGATGTAAGCGTGATCCTAAACAATGCCTTTCACGGTGACCCAAACTATTTACAAGACCTCTTCTGCATTGAGGCTGGCCTTCCCTTTTAAAGGGAATTTTTATTTTACTAGGTTTGGATTTAATTTTTGTCTTCACTATATAGGCCAAGATAATTATAAAAAAATAGAAAGCTATGCGAGCGCTATCCATGTTGGACAGCTGTGTTCAAATATAAAGTACGGACGAAGCCTTGACTAAGGCTAATGCTCCCCGCGGTACGTATACTAACATGAATCCACTAGCTGCAACATTATACGCACATCAAAAAAAATATCGGGGAAATTTAAAAAAAAATGGGAAATTAAAAAAAAGGGGAAATTAAAAAAGGGGAAATTATTTCGCAAAAAAAATGCATATTCATCAAAATATTAAACTTTGTCCGATCGGGCCCAAATTTGGTGGGTGGAATCCTTGATACAAGGGGAATATAATGCGCGAAATAAAATCGAGGTCAACTGAGGTAAAAGGTCATTACGGAGGGGGTCAAATTTCAAAAACTTTGTCCGATCGGGCTCAAATTTGGTGGGTGGAATCCTTGATACGAGGGGAATATATGCCCGAAATAAAATTGAGGTCAAGCGAGGTCAAAGGTCATTACGGAGGGGTCAAATGTCAAACTTTGTCCGATCGGGCTCAAAC
Source organism: Amphiura filiformis (assembly GCF_039555335.1). Taxonomy (NCBI): domain Eukaryota; kingdom Metazoa; phylum Echinodermata; class Ophiuroidea; order Amphilepidida; family Amphiuridae; genus Amphiura; species Amphiura filiformis. Next base: position 134,871 of record NW_027305635.1, read on the forward strand.
TTGGTGGGTGGAATCCTTGATATGAGGGGAACACGTAAAACTTAAAATCGAGGTCATCCGAGGTCAAAGGTCATCCAGGAGCTACATTTTAAACTTCATCTGATTTGGCTTAAACTTGGTGAAAGTAATTCTCCATATCACAGGAGCACTATCACGGCTACAGGTGCTCTTTCAGCTACAGGTACACTAGCATTATTTAAAAAAAATAATATTAATTTAAGCAAAATCGTACGGGGTGTTTCAAGCAAATTCCGCAAGCAATACCCTCGAAGTCAACGTTGGTCGCCATTGTCATGCACGTGTTCATCATGTCAGTCACAGCCAGCGCATGCAGCATTCATAATATTTACATGTCATGCATGTGGGGTCATGGGTCAATATTTGCCACGCTGGTCTTATTACAGTCGATACTTATCCGATATACAATGTACAGATTACTCACACCATATTGGACTGCAATAGAGGCTATGAACGCTGGTTCCGTGTTTTTCTTTTTAGCATGTTACTAAGTACTATACTATTGGGGGATCAAAAAAAGGGGGAAATATAAAAAAAGGGAAATTAAAAAAAGGGGAAATTAAAAAAAAAAGGGGAAATAAAAAAAAAGGAAATTAAAAAAAGGGAAATTAAAAAAGGGAAATTAAAAAAGGGAATTAAAAAAAAATCGGGAATCAAATAAAAAATGAGGAATTAAAAAAATCGGGGAATTAGATAAAAAAAAGGGGGGAATTAAAAAATGGTACACCGTATAGATGACACATAACAGATATAAAAAGGTAGTATTATTGATAATATACATACACATACATACATATATAATTTATATAACGGAAAAGGCCCTGCCACTGATGAACGATTACTTTTGGGAATATGGAGAAATACTTTGAGTGTTGTATAAAGCAATATCAGAGGAGAGGTATGTTGTTAGAGAGCCATTTTAGTAGTGCATTGTTTTTAAAAGTACCTCACTGCCGGTTCAGTTTCTTTTGCGTTCTATGTTTTAGTTTATTATTTATTTATTTATTTATTTATTTATTTATTTAAATGTTAATTAGAACCTATTAATTGAGCCAATGAAATTTTAAGAAATATTTTAGAAATGCTGAAACAAGCATGACAAAAGACCTATCAATTTACAAGATGGCCGAAATTGTGACCCTGTTTGGGAAACGTACATATACCCGCATGGTTATTTGTGGTGAGTGGTGAGTGCCCCTAGTCGCAACATCGGCTTATCCGAATTATATATAATACACCTTTTTTAAGGGAGTGTGGTTCTTCATTACAATCAGTTTAGAAGCATGTAAAGGATATTTAATCGAGAGTAATGAGAATTGTGGAATTGAATTACTGGAATTCATGACACACCGTTTTCCCTATAATTCTAATTATATTTGCTTGAAAGTACATTCGCACAACAATAAATTTAACAAACGTGGAGTCGCTTTTCATACAACGCAACGTTTGCAAAGTTTTCCTATTTTTTTTTCTAAATTAAATCACAGAATACAAGAAGCAAGTGATAAAATACAGTTCGGAATGAGGAATGATGATTGGAAACAAAATACAGAATGTATCAAAATGATTGGTACTCATTGCTTCAACCGTTTATTGAGTCAGCTTCTTCCAGATGTAGGATATATGATCGTCTTGGTATGAACAGAATTTGTAGTTTAAAGCCATAATGTTTAAAGCCTCAATTTTACTCGGATTTCTACTTTTTACATAATTATACAGAGTTCAACGATCGAATGCTTGCTAACATGTTGTGGATGTCAGCTTATGTGTACACACGTCGAGTGCGATGCTCCGTGCAGTATTCCATGTAAAACGATCGGCGAGCGTAGAACACGCATCGTAGGCGCTGGAATGAAATCGCAATTTTCTTCGTTAAGGCCCGGTCACACTTGACGGCATATAACCAACGAAAGGTGACGAACGTGAAAATCACAAAATGTTGACGGCAAAACGACGACCAAAAGAGGAAAAACAAGATTCGCTGACGAGTGGGTACGACCTTCAGTGACAACACGACGGCAAGGGATGAAAGGCTGCGGCAGGAAACGGAGAGAAGCGACCAAAACCGGACGTTGTCTGGGCGGCGAGTGACGATGTCTCGACGGAGCCCGACAACAAGCAACGAAGTCAGACGGCTGGCAGCGGATTTGCTTGCGGCAAGGAACGGCAGCTGACGATGGATTGCGGCGATGATGATGTGACTCAGCGGCCAACATCAAAGCCTTATGTCTGCGGGTCGTATAGTCCACTTTGGCGTTCCCACTCTTCACAACGTTCTGGTCATCCACTCAAAAATATCAATATCAATAATAATCAAAAATATTAACATCAATATCAATAATAATCAAAAATATTAACATCAATATCAATAATAATAATAATAATAATAATAATAATAAAAACTATTAACATCAATATCAATAACAATAAAAACTATTAACATGAATATCAATAATAATAAAAAATATTAACATCAATTTCAATAATAATTATTATTATAATCAAAAATATTAACATCAATATTAACAATAATTACAAATATTAAAATCAATATCAATAATAATCCAAACTATTAATATCTATATCAATAATAATCAAAAATATTAACATCAATATCAATAATAATCAAACATATTACACATATCAAGAATAATAAAACAAAATAACATAAATATCAGTAATAATCAAAAATAGTAAAATCAATATCAATAATAATCCAAACTATTATATCAATATCAATAATAATCAAAAATATTAATATCAGTATCAATAATAATCAAAAATATTAATATCAATATCAATAATAATAAAATATCACTATCAATAATAATCAAAAATATTAACATCGATATCAATATAATAATCAAAAATATTAATATTATTCACTATCATTGATATTTCTTTTTATATGAACTTCAAAATTGCATCGTGCCGAACATTCTATTGAAATCGAAAATGTCTAAATTCGCACAAAAAGTTTAAAATCTCGGACCGTCGTTTAAAAATCGTAACCCATCGCAGACCACTGTTTCAATGCCGCAGGTATTCGCAAACAACCGCCAAGAACAGTCAACATCCGTCACTCTCCGGACAAAATTCGCATGTCACTGTCGCACCAAGATCGTTACAATTTCGTTACTTGCCATAATGTGTCGTCAGGGTTCGAGATGTGACGTCACTTGCCTTTGTTTTTTCGTCAATGGTCGTTGACAACGACTACCAACGAAAATGTGACGACCTCAAAACGACTAAAGACGGCTTCGCACGGTATGGAAACGTCAAAGAAATGAGGGTTGCGGTCTCCAACGAAATCTGAACGGAATCACAACCACTTCTTTTGCCGTCAAAAATTTTTCAACATGTTGAAAATTTGCCGCGGACGCGACGAATAATTTCGGCCGTCTGCGGTCGCTAACGGATTCGTCAGCGACAACTAACGGCAACACACGATGAGTGACGGTAAATTCAAAATTGCAATTCGCAGCTTAACGTCCCTTGCCGTTCACCCCTATTCGTCATAGTGTGACCGGGCCTTTATACCTCATTTGTTTGGCTCGTAATTAAGAGGGGATAATGTGATCAGCGAAAAAAACAACCCCATTTAGATAGGAGTTTATTCTTTAAGCAAATCACACATGATTGAATTAATCAACTATTAAAACATTGACATACACATTTGTTGGATCTTAAACTATATTTTGATGAGATAGTCTTGCCCATAATCACTCGCTTGAAATTAATGGGTATCTATCATTTTGATACAGCCTGTATCTACGTTTCATTGTTATTAAACTGAAATGTTTTCAATATGGAATTAATCCCTTAAGCATAAAAAAAAATTAGCATAAGAGATGATATAAACTTTTTTTGCAAGAAAATTAAGAAACAATCATGCATCTCATTAGTGGTATAATTATTTGAAACTTTTAAAAAGAAATTGTCGTGACAATCTTCAGCTGTTGTGACTGCTTGTTGACTTTAGCGGTACTGGAGTCACCTGATCGATCTTGTGATATCGATCTATATATGTGACCTTCCGTAGGTCTTGGAAAGGTGATGGCGGCCTCTATCTTGGTTGAGGTATGAGTTGTTGGTGGCTATGTAAATAGACTCCTTCACACCTCTCTGGTATCATATTTAATCTGTGTCCAGAATATTGACCTCCTTGGAGTCAAAAGAATGTTTGTGTGATTTCATATACGCACCGACAGGGAGGACTTACATTCCTGTCCGCTCAAATTTCTGGGGTTTGTCTTTCGGTGACACAGGCATGCTGCGGATGTTGTTGGCTGGTTTGGATGGAGAGCATTTTTACGCCCGGTTGTCTGATTGTTCGGTTGATGGCTTCCCAGATCCCTGCACGTAGGGGAGGGTGATATGTAGGGGGTTGTCAGTGCGTTTAGCTTCTGTGCGGTGTGTTCCAAGGCCGTTTAGTATATCCGCAAATAGATAAAGAACTTGCTTGATCAGAAGAAAGGATTTCCGCCCTGTGAGTGAGAGTGCGAATAACCCCGAGTTTGTGCTCAAGAGGTTGGTGGCTGGCAAAACGCAGGTACTGATCCGTGTGTATACTTTTCCTATACACACTAAAGCTCAACTTGCCATTCGGTGCTCGGGTGATGAGAGTATCCAACGTAGCGATGCGATTGTTTAGTTCGTGTTCAATCGTGAATCGTGATGGCATCGTGGATGGAATTCAAATGAGTGATGAAGCTGTCGAGGTCCGATTTTTGAATGATAACCATGGTGTCATCCACATAATTATCTTCTCCAGTATCGGTGTGGATTGCGAAACGACGAAAGGGCTTTCTCCTTGAATGCTTCCATAAATAAGTTCGCTATGATTGGACTCACAGGGGAACCATCGCGGCACCTTCAGACTGTATGTAAAAGATGCCTTCGTACAAACCGTACGTGGTTTTTAAGCACGTACTTAGCACGTCGGTGATCTGTTGGGCATTACAACAAGTTACCACAGACCGAGTGACAAACTATAATGAGCTGTGACATCATCACCCAATTTACATATCGCCGTCGACAGCCAATACAGTTGGAGCACCATTGGCCTGTTTACCAAATATTCATGAAAACCGCATATCCTGTCATGTAAAATGAGAATGTACGTGATGACCTGCGCATGCACGGCTATATAGGTTGTGCATGTGACGTACCATGCCTTAAATATGGCGGACTACTCAAAAGCTTCAACAAAATCATGATTGCAATTTAGCGCGACATAACAAATGCACTACCATCAAATATGTTGATGACAACATTTGATTGAATGAACTGTACTGCGCTACAGATTACGGTGAAGGACATCGGTTCAAATCCTTTGTTGGAATGTGTACATACTATGCAATATCGATCAGCAAAGCAGACTACAAGCAGGCGGCTGACACTGAAAAATTTGCATGGAAAAATGACCCGTCTCCTCCGCAGCCAATTTGGTTCCGCTCCATCGAAATCAAGCCGGTCACGGAGGAGACTACCCTCCTTTGTGTTTGTTCATTTGTGTATGGAGAGCCCTTTTGGAGTCCGGAATGACTTAGGCTACGCTCTCAGCTAGAGTCCGACGCTGCATTGCACTATTGTCTGTCCAAATAACTTAGACACCCGGTTTTTAGGATATATTTCGAAAAGTTTTCACTTTGGAAAAAAGTCATGAAAGAAAAGTTGCTAAACACGGTCAGACCTAACAGAAATTATTAGAAAAAAAAAAAAAAAATATTCTTCCTTGTCTACTTTTATTCAATTTTGACCGATTTACAGCAAGATATCTGGGTCCAGCCGAATATTCCTAATGACTTGAAACTTTTGATGGGATAATCTATTTACAGTAAGGGGTGTTTGAACATTGTAATCATGCATATTGATCAGTGATTCCACCCTTTTTTCTTTGATCCTTTTACTAATTCACAATAATGGCGGTCTACTCAAATGCATTCAACAAAAGCATGTTTGCAATCTACCGCGAGAGGTCGTCTCACACACATAACAAATACACTACGATCTGATAGGTTGATGACAATATTTGATTGAATGGACTGCACTGTGCCATGATTTCGGTGAAGGACACCGGTTCAAATCCTTTGTTTGGAGCCAATCAATAATTCCATGCACAACCTCTATAACTCAAAAGATGTCACAGTTGGTGCATTATAACAAATGATAGAGCAAGTTACTATGTGGCTGGAGTGTATTGTGAATTATACTCCTCACCAATAACATCAGAACATTTATAGTGCATAGGCCTACAATTGGTATTTTCTTAGAATTGGGCCAAGCCAGAAGCATGCACAGAAGAAGATTCAAATACCGCGCCGAATTGTTGTAATTGGTTGAGGGACAGCTGGGATCACTTATAGTTAATACACTAAGAATAAATATGCCAATTAGCAACACTGTCTGCATTTTGTGAACTGAATTATATTTTTCATTTTTATAAAATGTTTTTGGTGAGAAGTATAATTTATTTACTATTCATCCATTCACTATCCAAAATCACCATACCTACAAATCTGTATAATGAGACCTTCCAAAATAATGGTACCCAACTTCTACCGGATTATTTCTAAAGTGTTGAGAAAAACCTTCCAATTTCAATAGAATTTCTGGTAAACTCTCACTCAATGCTTTGGAAACACAAAAACCCCGTTAGGTCTCAGCGAATGTTAACACTTTTCTTTCATGACTTTCTTTAAAAGTGGATATTTTTTCAAATAAGTAACAAAAACTGGGTGTCTAAGTTAATTGGACAGACAATAGAAATACCTTTTCTGTGAAATCGCTATAGAGCCAACCGGGAGCACGTATTCGTTTTGAAAATATAGCATTAAAATTAGTATCACCCTTGTGGCCACCGTGCAGTGGAAAACCTTAATTCTTTCATAAAAAGGAAATGAAAATTAAAAAAAGCACGGATCTACTTGTGCACCAATAAAATTGGCACAGCAATTTGTCTCAAATATGAATGAATTTTAAGAAACATACGGGGTATGATGAACATTGACCTGACGCCATGATAGTAGGATCTATTAGTCGTTTTATATACAATGTATATACCGTATTGTCATAATACCAATATTTGTCATTATATATAATGAGTAATA